>NW_016107483.1:3609755-3613351 GCF_001604975.1 Cebus imitator | reverse complement strand
ATACCAAAAAAAAAAAAAAAAAAAAAAAAAAAAAGAAAGAAAAAGAAAAAGAAAAAAGAAAAGAAAATCAAATGAAGTGCTTTTAGTAGCATTTCAATTTTATGTTTTATAAGTTGTAATTTTACCAATTAACAATTCTTGCATCAAAATACAGCAGGAAAATTTACAATCAATTCTAAGAGAATGTGAAGTGAATGTTTTTACCTATATTCCATTCCAATATAATTCAGAAGTGATAAGAATTTAGGGTTGAAGTACAAATTTATCACTCCAAAACCCCAAGGCATAGAGGTACCAGGAGGCCAAATGTTACTCAAACTTCAATAATAGTAGGCAATATCAAAGGTAATATAGCAAATAATTGTGATCAAGTAGTGTTCAGTGTTACTACAGTGAAAATGTCACCAAAAAACATCCACATGAAATGTCCTATTTGGTTTCATCTCAAAGTAGGAGATGACTATTTTTTTTTTTTTTTTTCAGTTTAGAGATTTGGCTGCCATCTCCCTTAACAGATTATAGATTAAGGTGGATGACAGAGGCAGAAGCAGAGAGCCAAAATCGGGGGAGGGGAAGGTGGAGGAGAGGCCACTAATAATGCAAACCAGAGGATTGAGATCTGAGAGACAAAATGCCAACCCCCAGTGTTCAGCACATATATGAAGAGCTCTGTTAGTTCATAGTAGCTTTTCAGTTAATGTATTGTGTTCCGCTCTTATGGTTTATCGATTTTTTAGCCAGAATACCTCACTCTCCATCCATGGACTTAACGAGATGTTAACATGTTTGTAAACATGTTTGCAATTGCACACAACTGAAATTACTACTCTGGGGAAAAGTTCAACATCATATAATAAAAGTGTAGATAATATGAATTGCTATCACTGACCAATATTTACCACATGCCTGCTTTTCACACTTAAGGATATTTACAACATATGGAGAAGATTTGATTGTTGATATAGAGCAATTGGAAATTCTCATGGCAGAAGAGTATATATTTATGCATACATAAAAGTGATAGTTTTATATTTTACAGTTTCATGGTTTACAAGATGTTTAACCTATATGTTACTTCACTTAATTCTCATAAGCCATTAGTGAAATGGAGATGATAATTATTCCCTTTTTACAGCTGACAAAATTGATATTTAGAGAGATTAGGAGGTTTGTTTAAATGCATCTGTTATGTGGCAGATATGAAAATTCAAACCAAGGTTCTAACTTCAAATTCTATAAACTCTACGAAATTATGTTGCTCATTTAATATTTCCATTTATAGACATTTTACCCCAAAATTATAAATGTCTAAGTGTTTTAATTTGAGACAAAGAGTAGCTGACAGAAGGTAGCATGATACGGTGGTCAAATATTAAGTAGAGGGGATCTATAATCAGAGTTCAAGTTCTTGCTCCATAATTTACCATCTGTAAAACCTTGAAAGATTTACTAATTTCTGTATAACCCAGGTAACCTGCCTGCAAAATAGGGAAAATAAATAGTACGTAATCAAGTGACACATTCTGAGAATTAACTGAGATAATTGATGTAGAATTTCAATAAAATTGGTTTAATCTCATCTACATTGTCTAATATACATAAAACCATGAGAATATTTCATCATTGGTTATAAAAATGGAGACTAAATCAAGTTCCTTTTGCTAACTAGTTTAATATGTTTTAGTTTTTTATAATAGCTGTAAGTTTTCTGAAAATTTACACAAAAAGTAGATTGCTCAGATAATCCCGCTCCTCTCCCATAGTTTCCCTTATTAATAACATCTTGCATTAGTGTGGCACATTAGTTACAACAGATGAGTCAATATTGGTACAATATTATTAGCTAAGATCCATGGCTACCTTAGAGTTGACTGTATTATAAAGGTCTATGGAGTTTTGACAAGTGCACAATGTCACCACTGTTTTGGTATCACACAGAATAATTTCATTGACCTAAAAACTCCCTTTACTTCACCTGTCTATCTTCCCTCCATCCCTCTGAACCTCTGGCAACTACTGATCTTTCACTGTCTCAATAGTATTGCCCTTTCTAGAGTGTCATAAAGTTAGAATCATACAGTAATTTGCCTTTTCGGACTTGCTTCTTTCATATGGCTACTTGCTGTTAAGGTTTTCCCATGTCTATATTTGACTTGATAGCTAATTTCCTCTTATAACTGAGTATTATTCCACTGTATGGATTACCTCATTTGCTTATACATTCAACTATTTAGGAACATCTTTGTTTCTTCCCATTTGGGGCAATTATGAATAAAGCTACTATAAATATTAACATGTGAGTTTTGTGTGGTCACAAATTTTCAAATCTTCCACGTAAATATCTGCATGTTTAATCACCCAATTATATAATAAGCCTATGTTTAGCTTTGTAAGAAACAACCAAACTGTCTTAGAAAGTATCATACAATTTTGCATTCCTAACATCCTTGAATGAGAGCCAGTATTGCTCAACATCTTTATCAACCTTTAGCCATTTTGAGAAGTGTGTAGTAGTGACACATTGCTATTTCAATTTGCAATATTCTAATAATTTAGGGTGTTAAGATTATTTTTTTCAAATGCTTATATGCCACCAGTATAGTTTTTTGGGTGGGATGTCTATTCATATCTTTTGCCCATTTTTTAATTGGGTTGTATGTCTTCTTATTGTTGCATTCGAAGTGTTCTTTTTGTATTTAATACTTGCATCAATGTCCATTGTAATATAGGTGCCCTGCAAATATTTTCTTACAGTCTGTGGCTTGTCTTTTCTTCACTTGATTAGGTAGTATTTGTTTTCCCTATTTTGCAAGTAGGTTACCTGGATTATACAGAAACTAGTAAAAAAAAAATAGTCACCTCGTACTTTGAGATGAAACCAAATAGGACATTTCATGTGGATGTTTTTTGGTGACATTTTCACTGTAGTAACACTGAACATTACCTAGTCACAATTATTTGCTATATTACCTTTGATATTGCCTACCATTATTGAAGTTTGAGTAACATTGGCCTCCTGGTACCTCTATGCCTTGGGGTTTTTGAGTGATAAATTTGTACTTCAACCCTAAATTCTTATCACTTATGAATTATACTGGAATGGAATATAGGTAAAAACATTCACTTCACATCCTCTTAGAATTGATCGTAAATTTTCCTGCTGTATTTTGATGCAAGAATTTTTAATTGGTAGAATTACAACTTCTAAGGCATAAAACTGGAATGCTGCTAAACGCACTTCATTTGATTTTATTTAATTTTTTTCTCTTTTTGAGACAGAGTCTTGTTTCATTGCCAGGCACTAGGCTGGAGTGCAGTGGCGCGAATTCTGCTCACTGCAACCTCCGCCTCCCAGGTTCAAGCTAGTCTCCTGCCTCAGCCTTCTGAGTAGCTGGGACTACAGGCACACACCACCATTCCCAGCTAAATTTTGTATTTTTAGTAGAGACGGGGTTTCACCATGTTGTCCAGGATGGTTTCGATCTCTTGACCTCGTGATCCACCCACCTCGGCCTCCCAAAGTGCTGGCATTACAGGCGTGTGCCACTGCGCCCAGCTTATTTGATCTTATTTTTATAATTTACAAAGATATGTGT
>NW_016107483.1:3554739-3609320 GCF_001604975.1 Cebus imitator | reverse complement strand
CTCTGTCAGTTTGCTGAGAATGATGGTTTCCAGGTTCATCCATGTCCCCACAAAGGACCCAAACTCATCGTTTTTGATGGCTGCATAATATTCCATGGTGTATATGTGCCACATTTTTTTGTTAATCTAGATTTTATCATAACCTCATTAGCTTTCTCAAAAGGTGTATTGAAACTTTATTTGTAATTTCATTACAATTATATGCTATTTTGAGGTGCCATCTCCGTTCCTGACAAAATCCATCTCTAAGGTTATTTTTATGCCTTTTTATAGATCTGTCTTTTCTTCTTCAGTTTTGCTTTTTTACCTTTGTAATGCTTCTTCAATTTATATTTTCAATTAAACTATGTGGTTTGTAATTAATGATGAAAGGAATATAATGGATTTTTAAGTCAGTCCACTAGGTAACCTTACTAAATGCTCTTATTTTACTCTGTATATTCTGTTGAAGCATCCCGTGGATTATTAGGGTACATGGTATGCACCTGTTGTTATCAACAATCTAACTACATCAAGCTCTGTTGCTACCCTCTTATTAACCAGTGGAGCCCTGACTGGCCTAGGAAAGGCTCTGTTACGCCGCCTTACAATTTTTTCCTGGATGAATGATGTTATTCTCAGGACACTGTGCGACAGACCTAAAAGTACTTCTCACAGTTGCTCCAGCTAATCATCCATCCATTCACTAGCTCCCTTCTGATTTACCTACTAGTCCTTTCCGCAAAGGATAAAAACCTCCCTCCCTCAGATGTTCATATATAAATAAATGTATAGATATATATTTACATATATATCTTGAATTATATATATATATATATGTAATTGGATTATTAATCTTTCTCACTTTTGCATAATAACAACTCTTGGATTGTAACTGGGAGAAGGATTAAGATGTCCATTCTAACCATAACTAACAACACAAAATGAGAAGAATAATTGAGATAAATCTTCTTTGCAAGAGAGTAAATTTGGCATCAAAGTTATACTTGATATGATTTCACTTGCATATTTTAACTGTTTATTTTTAAAGAACAGGAAGGCTTGAAATTAATTGCAAGGGATCAAATAACAGGATCTTTAATAATCAATGTAGTTATTTGGAAAGCAATTGATGTAATATTAATTGCCATTTTTTTCCTCTTAAAAATGAGTTTATATGTTTTTATTTGATTTTTTTTTTGTAAAGTACCTTGGGTTCTAGTATCAGTCATATTATTTACTACTTTTTTAAAATTAAAAGCTAGAAATAATAACAACACTTGATAGGACTAATAATATCTACTTGATAGCGAGAATTAACAGCATCAGTGCTTATAAAAATCTTTTCTTCTGGTTTGGCACATCATGTTGAAGAACTATGGCTATTTTTCTTTAAAAACTGCAAATTTTCATTGGCAATGAAATATTTTACTTTTATATTGTTTTAATTTCTAAAGGAGAGGAAATCCTGGAATATCAATGTGCCATATTTACATTCTATAAAGGAATGGTATACCACTTTTAATGAGTACATATTAAACTAATAATTTCTGCAGCTTATTTTTCACTTCTTATTTCAACTTTTCTATTTTTCACTCCAAATCATTGTCATCATTCTGATGCTTGTTTACGACATTAAAAAAAATGCATTGAAAAAATTCTGGAAAGCAAACAGTTTGGTCTCAGACCACTGAAGGATAGCAACTTCTGCTGGTTCAGCTCCCAGAGGTTAGAAAAGTGAAAATATATTTTCCCTTGGGATAATCTGTCTTTCCTTTGAGCTCTTTCAGTTTAGGGAAGGGCCCAAAGGGAAAAGTCAACTAGCCAGATCAACAGCTTAGATGACAGTGAGCAAATGCTTGACTACAACTTTGTTTTAATGAAGTAATTCAATAGAATATTGTCCAGTGTAATGTGCTTGGAATGTTAAAATACTTTGTTCAGGTAGCTAAGTGATTATTTACTGACAGACTAAGTTGCATAGGAAATAAAGACCTTCCTAAAATCTTAGTTATGTAAAATTCCCAAATGAAGTGTGATATAAATATACATATCAAAATACGAAGCAATAGGAAAAGGCTCTTTTAAGTCAAGATGCTCCCGTGCATAAAAAAAAAAATTATTTCTTTTTTTTTAGATTCAAGGGAGACAAACTAACCATTATCTTTCCTCTGTTTCTCTTTCCTTTATAGGTGAGTAACTGAAGGGTAAAACCAGGATTCCTGGATATGAAGTAATATATGCTTTTTTATTAGTGTCCTGTGGGTAAGTAAAGAAAAAAGCAGTGGCATAAACACCAGATTAAATGCTGAATCATGAATAGATACGAATTAATAAGGTGTGGCACTTTTCATTTGATGTCATGATCAAATATTTAGAAGCTACTCAATGTTAGAAACAAGTATTGAGAAGGAACTATTTTTCTAATTCTTAGTTTTTGTAATTGTGCTATTTAGAACTAGCACATAAGTAAACTAGGGTGCTTCATACTTAAATGCCAATATCTTTTGACAAAGCTATTGTCAGTGGATATATTTTAGATGGCAGACTGTATGAAAAACAAATGGAGATACGATTTTGGCTAATTCAAGTATTTTACTAACACTAAAGAGCTATAAAATTGTAAAAAATAAAATTATGTTAAAACTGAGAAGGAAAAATTGCTTTACTGATTTAAGAAAAGCCTTTAGAACTTAGATTTTTAAACATGGATATATGACGGACTTCATTTTTTAGCTAATTTAATACTAAATCTACATCAAATAAAGAAACTTAACTGTATCTTAATGTTTTATCTAAGATATTAAGAGAAAATGCATGAATCATCCTGTTTTTTAAAATTACAGTAGAAAAGATTTTATAAATGTATTAAAAAGAGGTTTTGTAGAATTGTAAGAAAATTGTTTCCTTTTGTCAGTCAATTTTTAAAAATAAATGCTGATTTGGCCCAACATACTGAAAGTATTTTAAATAACTGACTCTTCAAAAATTATCTTATAAGAGAAAACACCTCTTAAACTGAAAATGTCAGGAAGATCTTTATTAAATATTAATTGTATTCATTGAGTTTATCAGTGCACATTGAAATTTATGAGCTGGAAATATTCTTAAAAAATTAAAGTATTAATTTCCATAAGATTTGATTATGATATTAGTAAATTATAATATTTAAAGAATATATCCCAGGGAAATTATTTTTATAGTAAGAATGAAGGAGATTTCTAACGTAATCACGTGATATCATTTTATAAGAAATTTTTTCTTTTTTGGCTTCCTTTGGTTTACTATCATTCATAAAATCTGCTATTCACTTTGTTACCAAATATAAGTGTAATATACTGATAAATATTTTAGATCAAATTTTAATAACTTATGTTTTTGCTTTATTTGTTTATACTCTTATATATAAAAGCAGATTGATGGGAAATAGGTATTTTTCTCTAGGTTTACATTTATAGCATAATGCTTTTATGGCCTGATACATTGTTTTTAGCATGAAAAGAGCTATTTCTTGAAATCATCTATTTATGACATTTATTTATTTTATTTAATGAAATTTATTTTTAAAGGCATACATATTATTTTTAAGAAAATGAATGTTAGTGCTATCATATATCAACTTTAGTCATAATGGTTATTGCTCATAAAATATTTAATTAGGCCAACATTAATAACATATTCAATCATAATATATTATCAGACTAGGTTAATAGCTCCCATTTTGGAGGTGAAAACACGACAAAATGAATGGTGTGGGTATAGGTTCAAACAGGGAACCCAACTCTAAGTGTGGTATTGTAATCTCAATGGGGGCAAAGTCATCAGATTATTTCCTCTAAGACTAAGCTGTTTTAAAATCCTGTTTATATGCTTAGTTTGGTAAGACATCTAAAGATAAGGAAGGATTTTCTTGGGTGATAGATACACCTATTATTTTGTAATTTTTTTGCCATCTTAAGTTTTTCGTTAACATTTTTTATTTTTAATTATTATGGAGACATAATAGTTATACATATCTTTGGGGTACATGTAATATTTTGATACAGGCATATAGTACATGATGATCAAATCAGGGTAACTGGCATATTCATTACCTCAAGCATTTATCAGTAATGTTACAAGAATATTTATTAAGAAATATTTGGGGGTTTCAAAATAGATGACATGGCATGACTTTTGAGCACATAGAAAAGTAAACTGAGTGTTGGAATTGACCCTTTTATCATTTGAGATTGAGTTCCTGGGCGTTCAGGTATTTAATTATAAATGTAATAGACTTACCCTACTCCTGAGATTGACAGAAAAGCAGCAATAAAATTTTATTAAGCACCATAAACCTAAGAGTATGACCTCTGTGCAACATGAGCAAAAGTCTATTGCTTGAAAAATAGAATATTGAAAAGCATTTTAGCCTAGATGATGATAGAACGTTCATTGTAGAAAAAATACATGATAAGACATTAGTTTCAGAGCACGTTCTGGCTTTATAAAAAGAAATAGTCTGGAGGAAAGGAATTACATTCAAGGTACATGTTTAAAAAAAAAAAACTTGAAGTTCAAATTGAGTAATCAAGATAATTCCGATTTCTAAATAACTTTTCATTCAGTGCTTTAGAACTATAAATCAAAATGCCCTTGGCTTCTGAGATACACTCTTAGGATAATAATAACCAGTTAAATACTCTTTATTATTTAATAATGGAAAAAATAGTTTAAATGTTCAGTTGTTCAACAAAACACAATAGATAAAATGATGTAGGTTAATTGTATCACTAAGCTTAGTAGAAATGTTAATTCTTCGGTAGGAATAAGTTATCATAAATCCTTTACTTACATATTTATTCATTTATATATGCATATTTCAGTCTAAATGTATTTCAAATGTTGAATCAAACAAATAATAGCCTCATCTTTTTCGGGTAGATCATTTACTTCATGAAAATTGTGCACTTTTGGAAAATTTTATTCTGTTAAGGAGAAGGTATAGGGATCCACTTATGCAGAGCTAAAAAAAAATTTCTGAAAAATATTCACAATTCAGTCTCCCTTTCTAGTGCTCTCTTCTGAGAGTCTTGTGGAGGGTAATTCAGCTGATATTAATAGAGTAGTTGCATACCCCACATGATTCCTTTAGTCAAAACATCTTGTTTCTTATATAATTAAGGAATCAGAGGTTTGATTCTGGTATTTTTTAAATATAAAAATTGGGAATCAGAGAGCCTTTATATAAGTTTTTAAGTGTTGTTGTATAGCACTATGAACTTTTCTGGTATAAAACTTTTCTACCTAGACTCTATGAGTCTCTAGATAAAAATACATTATGGAAAATCTATTCAATACCATTTATTTTCTCTTTTTATAGTAAGTTTAATGCGTTTAGTTTTATTTTAAATGTAGAGGAAAATACATTTTTTGAAGTAGTGAAAAAAAACAGTATTGCCATATAAACCCACTTTGTAAAAAGCTTGATTTTACTCTGAAAATGATGGCCTGCATTTTTTAAAAATAACGTCATGAAATTCATATTTTACCTTTACAGAACAGTATTTCTTTATTGCTTCAAGCCTACTGGCCATATATAATCATATATATTTGTATTTTAGAAATTTAATCAAATAATCTAATTTTGAAATGTTGGCCAAATTTTCGAAATGGTTAAAATTCACTAGAGATTGCTTGATATTGGCTTTCTAATCCTCTGAAGATGTAATTAATTTTTTTTTTAACCTCATCGATGTCTGGGTTTTAATACTCTCTTGCCATCATTAATATGCTAGTATTTTTTAAATAAATTATAAAGTTAGAGTTTAAATTACATAATACAAGACCTCAGTTCTGACAATTCAAATTAATGTTATTTTTCATTTAAAAATAATTGTATAAACTGATACTCAGTGTTACTCCAAATCTCATGTAGCTTATTCTTTCTGTTTTGGTTATGGAATTAATTAATTACAACTCTTCTTTGAAAGGCCTAAAATTACAACACATCAATGTTTGTTGCTTTTTTTCAAAACAGGGTCATAATATTTACTCAAAAGTATATTTTAAATGGATAAAAATAACTCATGTTGTCTTAAGACCTCAATAAAGTAAGTAAAATTAAAATCACTTTCGTTCTGAGGTCACATCAAAAAAATGTACCTATTCAAGAAAGAATAGATGTGCACCGTCCCACAAATTCCAAATGAGAATGTTATTAAAGAGACATTTGAAAAGAAAGTAAATTGGATTAAATGGAACGTTTTCATTTTATATTTTCTTTTTTTTACAAAACATATTATTTCTACCGTATTTTGATAACATTGTTTACATTTGATTTTAATTAATTGTTAAATATTCCTGAATGTTTTGTTTAACAAATGATATTTTCTAGCATTCTAAGTATAGTTCAATGAAAAACAATAGGTGTCATATATCTCTTTATCCTGATGTATCTTGTTCTTATAAAAATTTATAGAACTGTCATTAGGAAAGTAAGATAATATGATGTAAGTTATACTACTTATCACTTAGGTATGTGCCCAACTGATTATAGGGTCATTTCCAAAGAACTATCATTCATATATTAATTTTATCAAGTGGTACTTCTTTATTACTAAAAGCACTAATTACTTGTCTGAAAGTAATAGTACTTTGAATTTGTAGTGTACTTTATGCTCTTCAAAGTGATTTTGCATGCATTATCTCATTTGGTCTTGAAAGAGAGAGAGTGCTCATTAAGTGGTCCAGATGGAGTGGGGGTACCAGAGTGTTCAGCCATAACTAATGTCCCCTCAAACCAAGGTGAATACATAACTGTGACAGCACTGTCTATAATAGAGGAAGAAAACATTAGCATCCCTAACTTTGATAGAATAAAAATTTGGGAGTATGTAGACTATCTTCTTTATGGACTTTTCATGATTCTCTTTTCCCAGGTTAGTTACTGTCAGGACAAAATTCAGACAATTTATTCTACTATGTAAGATCTAATATTCTTCTTTGTTGTTGTGATATAAATATTTAATGTGCAAATATTTATATGAAAATAATTATGAAATTTATTACTGAAATCTCAACCTTCTTGTGTAGCCCAAACCCAAATATTTATAGAAAAATGCTGTAACAACTGAATATTTTCAAAGATTAAAAGTCAATTTTAGAGTATTTTCTACACACGAGATAGTAATCTCAGTCCTTTATGTTGCTAAGAAAAACTCTCCTACTATAAATATGGATTTTATTTTAAATATGTATAAATGTCATTTTATCTATGAAAATATTAGGTATGTGGTTAATTATGCTGATCACTTTTTCGGTCTCTAGTTTATTATAAGAAATAGCATAGCAAAAAATTTCAGCAACGTTCAAGGGCTGTGTACTTGACTGAAGGATAATGTTTCTCTTGGGTCCTTTTGAATAAAACCTCAGCCAAAAACCTTGCACAGTAAAAGGTTTTAAAATAGTCATCAATTGAACATCCTCAAACTCAACTTGTTTAAACCAAATATGCAAATCTTTCTATTTACATGTATTTGAGAACTTCAGATTAAATAACGTTAGATAGTGCTGTAAAGTTTTATTTCAGTTTTCTTTTACTGACCTTGCAAAATAGAAAAGTGATGTGAAAAAACAGTTTCTGTAGCAGTGCTGTTGGTATGTTTATAACAATTTAACTATTATTTTTCGTTAGCCATCATTTCTCATTTCCAATCTGTGATTTCGGGCAATAGCATAAGTATACATCTTCAGACACAATTCAGTTCCTTTCCACTGAAGGCTGCTATCCGAAAGTAACTCCTTTATAGAACCCCAGGGATATCAAGAGGTTTCTGAGGTCATTGATCCTATTATATTTATTTGTTGCATAAGTCCTTCACTCCTACCCTCACCACCATCCTACTTCCAAGGCATTAATCTGCTATAATCTATAGAAGAAATATTATTGGGCTTTGATTATTCTTTACAAATCTACCAAGAGTTAGAATTTGGGAAATGGTGGAAAATAACAAATAGTTTGATTTTTTTTTTTTCCACAAAGTAAATGCCTTGGCTATATCTGTATTATTTTATCTATTTTGAAAAAGACTAAACTGATACCTGCAATACAGGATCACTCTCAAGTCATGTAATAGTCATTTCCACATGATTATTCCCAATCAGGAGTCTAGCCAGGAAAACCAGACAATTCTGTACGTAACCATGGGAATCCAGGCAACAAAAACACAGTTGCCATGTGAACCGTCAAAGGAAAAAAGACCCCAGTATGATTTTCATAAGTCTGGATCAGTGCTCTGTGGATTCAAGAACATACAATAAATCTGAAACTGTTGGAGAAACTCAAGTGTCAACTGAAGGAGAATTTAGCCTGAGGCTTTCCTCTCAGTCTACCAGCCTTACACACGTATACACCCCCATAGGTAGTCTCCTGTGGAATTGATCATTTGATCAACACTTAAAGGAATGACTCTTTTCTATCAGTCACTTCTTACCCTTATTTCCACTTTCCTTTCTCAAATGTGATGGTACAGAAAGATGACTATTTATAAATGCATTAGCTATATTATCTTAAGTTACTACCACAAGCCAAGTAGTGTGCTACTTGCTTTGATGGCATTTATATTTGGCCTCCCAGGAGTCACATAAGGCAGATGTTAGTTACTTATGTAGGAATAATAGTGGCTCATAGTGATTAATCAAATGCCAAAATTCACCTAGCTAGTCAGTGGTAACTAGAGAACTAAACTCCATATTTTTCTCATCCCAAAGTTCACATTTGCCCCCATGTTTGCAGTAAACGACTTAGAAGCTAAAATTATTACATGTTAATGTAAATAATTTGGTTAGTTTGTGTGTGTTTGTATTTTAAACAGTTACTTTTAAAACTATTCATATGTTTTCATTGGTACTGAGGTACATTGAATAAAATTAATAATACCAATGATACAAGTTAAAATAAGGATCATTTAGCCCTTCTTATTTGATATGAAGAAAGATCCCAGGAGAATTGAAATATATAAATTTGTCTCATTCTAGAAAGAGTCTCTTTAATAATTCAGAGTTGGTAAGGAGTTAACCAGATTTCTAGTACATAGACTTCAAAAACAATTATAGTGATTAAGCAGGCTAGAAAACTGATCAAGTCAGAACAAATTGTGAAGAATATACAAGTCTTCAGCTCTTTATTCTCAGTGGGTAAGAAACTCAGTAAAAATAACTTTCTACAAAATCACTTCCACTTTAAATTGCTTTAGAGTTCTTGAATTTGTTTGCTACGTATATTTTGTTGGTGTTTATGTGAGATATTTCTAAATTGCTACAAGTTTTCTTTGGAGTTGTATTGATATAGTATTTTATACTTACTTGTAATGATTTTTTACTTCTATAATTTCACTTACTTTTTAATCTCTATATGATATATCGATATTTAATAAGATCTGTCTTTTATTACCTAATACAATGAAATTAACTTTAAATGGTTAGATAAAAATGAAAGTTAGGAATCATTGTTATAGTTGGCATTCCATATGATACTAAATAAGACAAAATAAATAAATCGTACTCTGAAAAGGGCATTTGTTTAAACCAAATATGCAAATCTTTCTATTTATATGTATTTGAGAACTTCAGATTAAATAACGTTAGATAGTGCTGTAAAGTTTTATTTCAAACTTTAGTGTAGAGAGCTAAAGGCATTAAACTGTATTAAGTTCACTGTAATTCACATGAACACAAAATAATGAAATACAAGTGTGGTGTTATGTTAACTTTTTCTAGATTTCCCTGGAGTTAAACAAAATGTTTACTCTAACATTCGTGATGAAGAATTAAATTGCTGAGAGTCTGAGGAAAGATACAGGAAAAAAAATATTTTTTTCTATTTTCAGAGAAAGCAGCATAAATATAGTTTTAAGCCATTTTAACTAAAAGAAGCAGACTACAATTTACAGAGGACTTTAGGAGTCTTAGATGTTGTTCTTACACATAACAAGTATTTGGAATTATAAAATATTGCAAAAGTATTTGTCTTTCCATAAAGACATTTAAATATCCAAAATGATATTCTTATACTTGAGGTAAAGGTATATTACCATAATTGATTAGTAATCCTAACTTTATAATACAATTCCCTATTTAGGAAATAATAACTGACTTGGAATAGTATGAATTATGTTTGTTTTTGTTCTTCACTTTGCTTTTGACAAAGTCACGTTTCTGGAATGTTTGCTGATGCTGATTTAGCCACTTTATTCTCCTCCTGTATCATGATAGGTAATTGAAAATGAATGTAAATGTATTCCTAATTAATTTAAATTCAATAAATACTTGCCAGTCATGTATTATAATATAAAACTGTACTGGGTACAACAGAGATGTTAGTTCAGTGTCTTATGTAAAACAGATATAAGATTATTGAATATACATGAATAATTTAGCATTGGTTTTATTCATTAGAATTATTAAATTCAACCAAAAATTCATATCCATATAATGTTATAAAAATTCATCATCTTCCTTCAGCATTTGAAACATCCTCACTCAGATTGTTCAACATATTCTTCACCTACTACTTGTTTATGGATTGCATTATTTTTCTCAGCAAAAAAAACCCTAAAATGTAATGTGAAATGGTGTTTAAAATATTTGGTATTAATTTTAACTTTATGTTTGAATCAAATAAAAATAATATTGCATTTCACACAGCACAGTTACTTTTTGAATTTTCTCTCACATACCTTTATGAACTTATGTGCCACTCCCATTCTTATTTATTTATTTATTTATTTGTTTGTTTTTAGGCAGAGTCTCACTCTGTAGCACTGGCTGGCATGAAGTGGCATGATTTCCACTCGCTGCAACCCCCATTTCCTGGTTTCAAGCAATTCTCATGCCTCAGCCTTACCAGTTGTGTTTTTGGTAAAGACAGGGTTTAGCCATGTTACTCGGCTGGTCTTGAACTCTTGAGATCAGGCAATCCACCAGCCTTGGCTTTCCAAAGTGCTAAGATTACAAGCCTGAGGAACCGTGCCTGGCCCACATATATATTTGTAAATTTAACAAATATATATTTATTATATGAATGGTCATTAACTGCCTCCTATGAGCATGTCATTGTGACAGGTTGTGCTTTGTATACTCACAAATATACAAGTAAGGGTGACAGGAAAAAAACATAAATCAAAAGGGGTATTAATGATATAATAGAAAGAATCCTCTGAGTAAGATTGCTTATAGCCTATAACCAAAATGTTTCATAAAAACTTGGTCCATTTGAATAAATAAATACATCTGATGCCATTTTGGTGTACTCCGTGAATCAGCTTTCTTATCCATGTTGTTCATTATTTTCATAGTGAAGGTCAAAGCTACTCTGGATAAATGAACAATAAAAATTAGGCAATATGATTTTTGAGCAGAAGCTATAGTAGTTAATAAAATATAGGGAAAATGTTATCAAGGGTAGAATAATTGTTTAGCTTCAAGAAAATTTTTTTGTTGTGCCTATTTAGTCTTTGCTACTGCTTATGCTATATTGTGTATATACTGTATTGTGAGACAAAATAAGGTGTTGTTACCAAATTATTTTTCTATTGGATTGTAACTTAATATTTTCATTTTGTAGTTTAATTAGTTCAAATGTCTTCTGCCTCAAATATATGGGTAGCTCTTGATGTGACTTGTATTTAGACCAGGTACAGAATTTTTACCAATTTTTCAATCCTTGCTAATTTTAGTTAGCTATGATATGAAGTATTTAAAATAAAATAGATTAATAACAATGTAAAGAAACTTACTAACTAGCCCGAACAAGACTATTCTTTTATCTGTCCTTTTTTCAAAGTAGCTACCTAGTTGTTTTTATAAAGCAGCACCCACCAATTTCAAACATCTTGACAAAAAAAAAGCAATTGCTAGGATTTAAAATACACAGAGAATGTGATGGCTTTAGTAACTTGTTAAGCTGTAGTTGAATCAGTATTTACATTGGCCATACTAATTTACTTAACAGTAACTTAAATCAATATTATTTCACATTGCCAGAATATCTTTTTCTTGTTTATTGGGAAAAGCACGTGACACATTTAAAACTAAAATAATTTATTTCTGGTCTACTTTTACAAACCATAAAATGCAATATGACAACATTGTTAATTTAAAAGAATCTACACAATTTGGATATTTTATCTGGTACATTTTTTTAAAAATCTCAATTGTTAGTCTCTATAGGTTTACAAAGAGACAACTGAAAATTACTAATGGATTAAACAGACATTCTTCATTAATATATTCAGTGTTATTAATTCTCAGTCGGTTTACTTACCAATAGAACAGGAGAGTTAACTTGAAAAGAAATAGCGTCTATAAAAGATAACTGTTTAATTCCTAAAGAATTATACAATGAACATATTGACAATCATGTAAAACAAGATAAATTAAATCAATTTACTGGATCTGGACATTTTAAATTCATCAGTGTTTTGTTAATAGTGTAGGCCATTATTTCAGTTTATAAATTTCAAACATAGGTTACATATTACAGTATATTTTAATTAACCATATTTACCTCTTCTTTTGATTTATTAACACTAAGGAATGCTCTAGTCATTCTTTTTTTTTTTTTTTTTTTTTTTTTTTTTTTTTTTTTTTTTTTTTTTTTTTTTTTTTTTTTTTTTTTTTTTTTTTTTTTTTTTTTTTTNTTTTTTTTTTTTTTTTTTTTTTTTTTTTTTTTTTTTTTTTTTTTTTTTTTTTTTTTTTTTTTTTTTTTTTTTTTTTTTTTTTTTTGTTTTGTTTTGAGATGGAGTTTTGCTTTTTTTGCCCAGGCTGGAGTGCGATGGCAGGATCTCGGCTCACCGCAAACTCCACCTCCCAGGATCAAGCAATTATCCTGCCTCAGCCTCCCGAGCATCTGGGATTACAGGTGTGCACTACCACACCCAGCTATTTTTGTATTTTTAGTAGAGACAGAGTTTCTCCATGTTGGTCAGGCTGATCTGGAACTCCCATCCTCAGGTGATCCACCCGCCTCAGCCTCCCAAAGTGCTGGGATTGCAAGCATGAGCCACTGCGCTTGGCTTGGTCATTCTTGAATACATTGCTGAGTAAAATCTTTTCAGTAACATGACAGAAGCCACCAATAGTACAAACTGCCTCTTGTCCTTAAAAGTCCATAGTAAATGGAAACTATTTGGATTTTCAGAAACTCTTAATCAACACATAAGTATCAAATTGCAAAAAAGTATCTTATGCTTACATAGCTACACTATGCTTAAGATGTACTAATTGGTTTACTTCACCTATCATATAATAAGCATCCAGAAAATATCTATTAATATTTTATTGAGGAAACAAGGAAATACTATATTTTTTTCTGCATAAATAAGATTAAAATATTTGTGTTCTTCAAAGACACTTCAACATGAATATAAAAACCTATGAATGACAATATTAGACAATAAAACACAGTTACACAAATTGAGCAAATGTATATTAGATATATTAAGTAGATTCATATGAATTGTGAATAATTAACAATTTTTAAACTACAAAACCAATATTTCAAGATAATTCAAATGTAATGTAGTCAGTGAATTAAAGGAACTGCCTAAAAATAAATTAATTGGTTCATATAAGTTTAATACATGCTACTAGTTATATATACTTGGTATCTAAAGGCTAAGTTAAATACAAATGATAATGCTAAGATGATATTATTGATCATGATCTAAGATGTCTGCTTCTATAGAGGAATAATAGTACTGGTATACAATACTAAATGCTAATGGAATCATAGATAATTCTTATTTATGAATATTTCTACATTTAGTCATTATATAGAAAGATGTTTGTTAAATATATTCAGTTCCTCCAAATAAATAAAATAGCTTACATAGAGATAAATTCCCTCTGTTACATGAGGTGTGAGGTGTGGTGAGTTTCTTATGTTGCTGTTTTTAGTCCAAAGGGCTACTATAAAGTCCCAGTTTAATTGTACAAATAAACACACTTTGTGATGGCATTTTCCAATTTTTTGTGATTGAAATTTCAGCATTTAATTCTTTCTTTTAAGAATTTATTTCGGTCTATGATAAAGTTTAAAATTGAGTTAAGTTTTAAATTGAGTTTTTTTTAGTTTTTCTCTCTAAATTGAACAATAACTCTTATTGAATACGCATTTTTCTATTTACAAAATATAAGTGTCAGCTACTTTATACTTGGTTACCTTTCAGTAAAATTAGTAATTAAAAAAATTTATTTGTTAAAAATGGCCAAAGCTTACATTTTCTAAAACTTTGTTCCTTTTAAGCCATTATCTTTTCACTGGCAGAACACCCAAATTATTCTATTGTCTCTAGATTGAAGTAGGAAATTACAGAGACTGAAATGTTACGGAAAGAGACAAAGTTATTTTGATTTAAATATGTCACATGGACAAGGAACCATGTAGACAAAAAAGAGATTTCAATCAATCATTTTATCAATATCATGAACTTGTTTTTTCTCATGAACTGAGATAGGATTACTCTTTTTTTGACATATAAAGACATACATATTTTATTACAACCCTGAAGAGTAATAAGTTGTATAATACTTATAGTAATGATTACTCTTAAACTCCTAAGCTGAATTGAAAATGTAACCATAACAAAATGAATTGAAAAAAAAAATTGAAGAGCCTTAAAGATAAAACTCTGGATGATCACAGATATCATAACGTGAGTTTTCATTATATTTCTTTTGGTCATTGATCATTGCAGAAATATGAAAACAAAACCAGTTGCAGATCCGTATCCTTACAGTGAGTATAGATACAGAGTATGGAGATCACCCTATCATTGGCATCCTTTTCTACTCAGGCAGAGAAACCACATTTTACATAACAGGACTTTTACTCAGGATGTGTTTTTAAATGCTTCTCAGTCTTACACAGAAAGCACACAAAGTCTAAAATAAATTGTGAAAGACCTTGAAGGGGTTTCTTTAAAAAATGATTCTGCAAATGCAGAGTTGGAAGGATTATCTGATCAACATGAATGGCCTTCTGATTTCTTGGTAATTTATATATTTTTCTCATAATGGTCAATATCTCCCACCACTGAGCCAGGAATTTGCCATGTTAGCTTTTTCAATTCCCTTGCCATAAGGCCAGTATTTTCCGTCAACTATTATAAGATCTTAGGAGGAGAATAATCTCAATCGGCTCATGATAGAGAAGTAAGCCAGTGTTACTCTGACCGTGGTTCTCAGCATCTCTTTGTTTTTGATCTTCTGATCCACTAAATAAAGTGATACAATTCACCATAAATGCTAGGAACCAATTCCAATTGCTTATGTTAACAAATGGCACCAACTACTTTGAATATACTCAAGGAAAAGAGGAATTTTGGAGGTTATAATTAAAATCCCCAAAGCTCAAAATAATGATATGACACCAACAGGTTATTTAGCAACAATGAAGAAAAAAATAACGAAAGAATGAGAATGAGCTGGGTGTGAGAGTATACTTAATTATTGGATGGATAAGTCACATGTTCTAGAGTCTGCAGGCATGATGTTTTAATTGTAAGTAGAGATTTTAAAAAGTGATAATTAAAATCATTAAAAACTTACTGTATAACTAAGGCACTAATGAATTTAATCATAATACATAACACTTGCATGGCGCATACTACATATCAGATTATTCTTAGTAATTTGTGGGCCTTACTTTATTCAATCCTCATATGCGCTGAGGTAGTGTTATTAGTTTCATCTTTTAGTTGGGGAGCAGTGAAAAAAATAGTTAAACATTATTTAATCTTAAGGAATCTGACTCTAGAACCCATTTTTCTCCATGTCTATAATTGGAGCTAATTTTAGCATCTTAGTAAAGAGCTCACCTATTGTCAGCATCGTCAGCTCTAATATTTGCCCTTTCCACTCACTGTGGTCAGTAGTTCTTGAATCGGACTGCCAACAAAAACAAAACTTGTTACCTAATTTAACAACATCATCATTATGTAAAAATCCTATTCAGCTTGGGAAAACATAACTTTTCAAAGTGTATGAGACTTTATGCAAGCCCATATGTTAAGAAAGTAAGTTTTATCTCTTTACCTAATACGATAAAAAAATTTCAGTTCTACTAAAGATTACAGTAAGTCTTCATAGCAAAAATAAACACACAAAAAAACAAAATAAACCAAAACAAATATTCTCTAAGTAATGTGAGTCTAAATATGAAATTTTACACGATAACATTCAAACTTTCTGAGGCTTAGGTATTACTAACAGAATATTTAGTTTTCACTTAGCACAGCAATACATAACTGCACTCTCCCCTATCAGTAGATATACAATAGATGCATGATTGCAGAGGAAAAATGTGCAAATGTGTGCATACATATTTCTGTCTTTAAAATCAAAGTTATTATTGTGTGATTATGATCAGGCTTTGAGAAATCAAGTTAAATATTCCACTCACTCAGACTTAAGATTTCTAGTAAAATCCTATAGCTTAGCTCTTTGGTGGTCAGTCTCTTTTTTCCCTGGTATTATCTAGTCCTTTGGAAATCTTTGCAAGTTCACTTCTGACAATTCCTTATCCCCCGTAAGTTAGCAGCAAAATCTATTTGTAGTTTCCTCAACCTGCCTTTATCTTTCACTCTTCTCTGCTTTTCTGCTTTTGCCCAGGATGAACTCTGCCCATAATGTATTTTTTCTTTGTTGAGGTGCTGAAATTCTAGAAATTTTAAGACACCTCTGCAAAATGTTTTCTAACGTCCTCAAAGTTTTCTGCATCCTTCTCTTTCTTGCTTAGCCTTACAAACTTTTCAAGCTGAACTGAATTTACTAGCTATGTAGCCCAAAGTTTTGTTTTATTTTTTAATGTAAATTAGGAACAAGGGAACTGTGTAGGTCAGAGTCCTGTCAAAAAACAGATTAGATAATTTGGGTAATCAAATTGCTTAATTTGAGGAGAATTTAATAAAGACTTTCAAAGGATAGGAAACACAAAAAAGCAAAGTGTTTTTCTTACTCTTACACACTACCAGAGGCAACATTTCTGACACCAAATTCTCCAGGGGACACGAGCTGTTGTCCTAGAATTAAGTTCTGATATTATCTATTTGAAGATAGTGTCACATCTCATGGTTGAAGGCTCAGCCCCTCCAAACTGCCTGGCACTTCTGATGCCAGTTGCAAGTTCCAGGTTGTGAACTGTACTTGTGACTGACTACCTATAAATTAGAGTTCCCATAACCCTTTCACTAGGTTTCATTAATCTGCTAGAGTAGCTCACAGTACTCAGGGTAATATTTACTTACATGTATTCATTTATTTTAAAGGATATTACAAACAACACAGATATATAATCAATCAGATGGAAGAGATGCACAGTTCAAGGAAGGTGGTAAGGGATGTGGAGTTTCCTTGTCCTGTCTGGGGCATCATCCTAAGGGTACTTCCATGTGTTCAGCAATCCAGAAGATTTTTAAACCTAATCCTTTTGTGTTTTTATGGGGACTTCATTATGAAAACATGATTGATTAAATCATAGGTCATTGGTGAGCAACTCAATCTACAGTCCCTTTCCACTCCATGGAGTTCAGGTGGTGGTGTTCAAAGTTTCAACCTTCTAATCCTGCCTTGGTCATTCTCATGACCTGCTGTCATTCTGAAGCTATCCAGAGTCCTGAGCCACCAGGAATCTCATTAGCATACAAAAGACACTATTTTTCATTCCAGAGATTCCCAAGAACAAGGATAAAATCCAAATATATATTGCAAAATATCACAAGTCTTTCATGAATGAGAAAAGGGTGTGGTGAGACCAGAATAATTGTGCAAAACAATTTACTAGCAATAGGGGTTCTGGCGATTCTTACTCATGAAAGAGCAAGGGGAGGAGCAATGTATGCAACACAAATAATGTGGGGGTGAGTGGAAAGGGCTGTATGGCAGGAGCTCTAAATTTTGGTTGAGGGATGTTTCCACCCGAGAAAATAAATGCCCTGATGTTCCTCTCCTCCCTCCTCCTGTGTCCCTCTAGTGCTTCCTATTAGCAGGTCTCACCCAGAGCCAATGCTTAATATGATCCCTGCGGGTCAACCCCTGGGACATAAAGCAAGTTTTCTAAGAATGAAGTCATTTTTTCATACCCTACTGGGATTTGGTAAACATAAGATGAACATATACTGAAACTTATAGTCCAAGTATGTATTCAATTTCCAAAATATTATTTGCATAATAACTACACCCAAAGTTTGAAGTATCCACTGTTAACAGTAAATAGCACTAACGTGTAACCAATTGCTTAAAACAGAAACTTGGGAATCTTCTTTGATTCCTCACACTCCTTTATTTCCCATATATAGTGTATTTAGCATGGCATTTAAAATACAGAATCCGGTGTCAATTTGAGTCTATATCCTACAAGGTTGTCAATTAGCGAGAAGGCATATCATTAAATACCTTCACTTAAAGGTAATTAAAGAAGAGGCTTCATTTGCTTAAGTGGCAGGTACAACAAGGCTTAGTTAGTGGATATGAGCTAGGTTTCAGCCCACCTTAAACTATTGCCAGCTTCTCTTGCGGAATGAATGGCTGACAAACCCATACAAGAAGACCCTAAAATCTTGGCTCTAACACTTTGCAGTTAGATGATTTAGCTTACGCTCTTCAAACACTTTCCCCTTTCTGTAAAAAAGGGATAACATAAGTATCTACATTATTAGGTCCCAGTGAGAATTTAGTGAAAAAAACATATGTGTAAAACTCTTAGAAAAGTTCTGGTGTGCATTAAGCACGGAATACGTGACTTCATATTCAAAACCTGCCTCAATCCTCTGCCCCTCTCTACTGCCAGCACCCATTACAGGCTTTTCTTCCTGGGCTGTAAAAACAAGTCCTTATCTTGTCTTTTCTTTGATCCTTTCCCTACTTGTAATCCGACTTCTCTATGCTGAAAAAACATTATGCATGCTGTTTCTATTTTGCCATATATACAATAAGCATTCACTTGTGTTTATTAGTATATCTACATTTCCAGAAATAGCTGCTTTTGATCTAATTTATATTTTGAAAATACCTACCAGCTTTTAACATTTTTTTCCTGAATTGCCCAAGCCTGTTATGTGAAAGTACCTAGACTGTCCTGAGAATCAATACGCATCATCCTAGGGAATTCTAAATATACAGTGTGTGTTTTCAGCCTGGTTCCTTTTTCACTTGATTCGTGATTCCATTTCCTGACTGTGTTTTCTCACTCAGCAGCATTCCTCTGGATTCTCACTGCGAATCTCTCCACCCCTGCAGCTCCTGGTTAGCAGCTTCCTCTCTCCCTGTGGACTTCTACTTCACAGTTTCTTTCTGGGCTCTCTTCTCATCAGGATCACTCTCTTCTCTTTTTATACCAATGCGGCTGCCATTCAGAGTAGCATCTCCCAACAAGGATGTGTCATTTTCATCAGCCTGAAAGATAAAATAAAACTTCCAGATCAGCAGTACCTGTAGGATTGAAAGTCTGCATTTATGAGCTATATAAAGCATTTATGAGACATATAAATCTGCTGGAGGAAATGCACCTGTGGAAACTAAGTGCTCCTATTCAAAAAGAGCTGCAATTCTGAGGCCATAGGCCTAAGATACACCAATAGAAAATGAATTTTTTTTTCATTTTTCATTTTTTTTCATAAAACATTTCTGCCCCCAAATAAATTGTGAAACTCAAGATTATTCAATTATTATCTTCACTCTTTCAGAAATCTCATCAATTAAAAGTTCTTTTCTTACTCACAAAGTCTAATTTTATTAACATCAAGGTTTCTTAGATTGTAAAGCCTTGTTATAAATATATTAAAAGCCCAACTGCACTGTTTAGCACACATCTTCCGTTCTGTAATTGTTTTGGTTACTTTATTGTTTTTCTGATATTGAACTATTTTACCACAGCATACAAACTGTTAGGTTTATTTTCTGTGGTTTGAATTTGATCTTTTTCTGCCATTTAACTTCTTGGAAAAATAAGGAGAGATACATTTTTATTAGAGTTTAACAGAAAATTACTCTCTAAAATGTATTTTACCTAACCAAAATGTATAGAGGTTTCATCATATGCTAGTCATTTATCTTGATTATTTTACAAATATTAACCATTGGATTTTCTTAACATCTTTAGGTGACAGTTGTAATTACTTAATCACATTTTATGGTAAGAAAAATGAGAAATAGGGAGGTCAAGTAACTTGCAGATGTGCTGACAGCCACACGTTGGCAGAACCAGGTTTTGAACTCAGGCACTGTTTCAATACCTGCTCTTAACCACCCTGTTATTTTGTAGTAATAACCATGTTTTTCTTTCTGACCCCAAAGTATAAGTAAAGCACCACATAGCAGAATGCTTTTTTCTGATATGAGGTGAAAAAAAAATCTCAAAATACTAATGTTTGAGAGGTTTTATTCCATAAGACAAATTAATGATCTTGTGTGTATTAATAACTATACCTATGTAGTATATTCTACTTTTCCTAGAAAAACACCTGGAATAACGTTGATTAATACAGCACAAGTATAACAGCTGAACCAGTATTATAGCTATGATGAAAAGAAATAAATCTCAAAAGGTTGCCACTAATTATTCCCTTTAGTTAGGCCTCTCTATTCCTCTTTTGCCTATTCTTCAAGTTTTAAAAGTGGTATTATTTTCAGTATTCTAAAAATGCTATTTTGAGTTGTTTTTCATCATTGTCCAAAAAGAAAATTGATACTTCAAAAGTTCCGTTGGCTGGCCCAGGATTAGTATGCAGCGGATTTTGGCCATCGCCTAGTGATACGGTACCACTGGCTGCCTCTCCTTCACTGGTGACATCTCAGGATGTGAATTCAAGTGATTTTTATTACATGTGCATACTTCCATACATAACTCTTTTTTATTTACAGGAGTTTTTTTTTTTTAATTCTCTTATATAGTTTTGCACTGATACAAACCAAAATTAGAATGATATGACAGACCACGGATACTTTAGAAACAGTCAATGAAATATTTCACATCGTAATTTGGAGAGCTTACTGTGACATAAGTATAATGTTCTTTTTCTTAAAATATGAGTCACTACTTCCATTTCAAAAATACACGTATTTCACAGGTGTAGTTATCACAAATGTATGTGGAAATGTACAAAGTGCAAAAAAAGGTAGAAAAAGAAACATTCACTTTCCTGTTGATATGGGTTCAGATTTCCCAAAGGTTACTGGCCCCTGTGTGAAGCAGCTCAGTCTACACGAGTGACCAAGATTATATGCAGGACTTATTGTCTCATATATTTTGAGTCTGGAGCTTGCTCCTGCATAGAAAGTGTTACATGCATACTAGAAGGCTGTCTTTGCAGCATGAAGAAGAGCTCTGGCAGAAAATAAAATGTAAATGGCTATTCTGGTAATTCATGCCCAGGCAATGTTCATGGTTTTCCTTACTTTTTGTTCTCAAAAGTTTATTCCTGACATCTTGTTACCTTGGCAGCTTTTCTTCTCAAAAGCCTGCTACTGACTGTCTGCCAAAAAGAGTCCAGTTCACACCTCTCCTTTTCCAGCGTGCTCTTCTGCTCCATAGAGATAGAAAATACAAAAAGAGGAGGAAAACAATCTCACACATTCCCAATACTTGCACATTGGGTGAGTTTCTAAGCTGCCACGTTGCCTGAAGAAAGCCACGGGAGGAAGCTAAGATGCTGTTCAATTCCTGAAAACTAAACAAATGTACCATTTCCATTAGAATCTAAAAGGGTGTGGAAGATAATGCCTTCTTTTTCTAACTTGTAATACTTATTTTACCTAACACTTTAGAAATTGGTCTCTATCATATATGAATTTGTATTCTGCCACATTGTTTTAAATGATTATGTTCCAGGTAAAATGGAACAACAATTAAACGGAGAATGAAAGATGGCATTCATATGTGTGCAAACAAGACGTTTTCTCCAGACTTTATTATTTTTCATTTTTCTTTCAAATAGAAACAGATAGATAAGTAGAATACTGTTCCAAAGTGAAAGCAGTGAAGTGTGGAACTGCCTGCCCCTGTCAAATTGATAGAGTGAAGATGTTGTACGAGATAATGGAAACTTTCTATTCAGTGAGGACTGGAATAAAGAAAGCGTTTCTAGTCATTCATCAGCATTGGTTGCCTTAGTGCTTGTGGCAGAGATCAGAACGTAGGCTTTACAAAGGGAAACTAAAACAAGTACAATGATCCACTTTGGGAAGTGTAGTTGACTTTGCTTACCATTTAGTACATAGCAATCACAGTACCTAACAACAAAAACACAGTTCAGTCATTGAACATGGAACATGACAATTACGTAGGTAGATATTTCTTCCTGTATTCTGGCTCTGAAACTTATGAATATTTTACTCTGGTGACTGTGAACACTAAGTGAGTTTATTTTTTTAATCATGTTTAATTTAGAATATTTGTATTGCTTTTTTTTCCTAATCATTTGCAATGATCAAATTTTTAAGAATTGTTTAATTTTCAGAAATACTTTCATGATAAATAGCTACACTAAAATGCAATTTAGTGAACATGTATGAGCCTGCATACTGTAATTTATTTTCTGTAAAGGAGGTATTGAAAATATGGAAATGATGCATTCAGTAGTTTTCAGTTTTATTTTCCTTTAAACATTTACAAACTTTATGTGGCACAAAATATGTACATATTTTCACTGCACTGAATGAATGTGGTAGCTCACACATTGCTTTTAGGCAATTTATACTAGCAAGATGAAGTGGAGAAGCGCAACAATTATCCAAATCACTCAAACCAAAGGAGCACTCTGGCCCCAATCATTTAGAAACAGAATTTCAAATCAAAGTGTTTCTTTGGCTTGAATAATATGGACAATTGTCTCAGTGCTCCATTATCACTGACTATAGATTTCCAATCTGATTATGGGTCTAACATAAGATGGAAAAAATAATAACATGTAATTGTGTTTTGAGAACTTGGCTCATTCCAAAATCGTTGTGCCAGGGTTTCCTAGCGCAGATAATCTAAAAGGTTAGTCATCTTTTAAAGATGAATGAACTCTTAAAGCCACTCAAGTACTATTTAGAACAAAGAAGAAAGTCTTCCCCTGGTTAGTTTGCCTCTTCAAGAGTCCTTTTTGCTTTACATTTTTTTAAATATTTTTTTCTGAAATAAATAATGTTCCTTTACTCAGTAGAATACAATAATCCATGCAATCACAACAATGTAGTTTCCACAGTGAATGTGAAAAAATGATTTAAATTAGTCTGGCATGAATATATGTGATTATACTAGATCAGTAATTTTAGGATGGCTTATTAATTTGAATATAATAATGCAGCAAAAGCCAAAGTATTCAGGCAATGATTATTATTATTTTGATTATTGAAACACACAGAAGGAACAATCTCCAAACCGAATCCTGTTTAATTGCTTTATGACACCATCTTTGTATTTTGGGAATGTCTGCAAAAGTCTGGAAGAAAATGTTAAAGTGCTGATAGTTTACTCTGTGTTTAGGATATTTCTTTTATCTAGAAAAAAATAGACAATTCCTCAACATAACCACACAAATGTCTGGAATGATGATGGCATTATTTGCATTTATAAATAATTGTCACTGTTGTCTTGTGTCTAAAATGCACCCATCGCATGAGTACCCCAAGAAATGAATGGCGCCTGCCAGTGTTTCTCAGTTGTTTTCCCACCTTTGCCAGGCATTCACATTTGCAAGACACTGTCATGGACGGCACCTAGTAAAAATAATTGCAGGTTATTTGCAATTTCTACTAGACTATTTTCAGTTTACCTTTTATTCTCAAGCAAATTAGTGATAGGTATAAACGTAAAGCTATACTAAATTCTAAATTACTTGAAAAGTAAATCATTCACAAATTAAAGTTTCTAATCTATCATTAGTAACAAATTCTTGGTTAAACCTTGTGACTCCATGATTGTGGAACAGAGGTCCTAAGATGAATCCACGAGGAGGTCTCTAACCAGCAGGTTAGAAGCTGCAATAGGTTCTCAGAAATCTTACAACTTAGCCATGGCTCCTGTGTTCCAGTGTGCATAACTCTGGAAAGAAGATTTTTGATTTTATTTTTAATATTTGATGAAGAAAAATACGTCTTTTTTTTTTTTTTTTTGGCTTTCCCCTTTCATTGTCCTTTTCTATTATCCCTAACTTTCATTGCTTTCTCAACAGGCATTTCTGATTGGTGTTTATCATAACTGCTTCCAGTTTCTCCTCAGTTTAAGCATAACGCTTTTGTTAATCACTAATCACTTTATATCCTTTATTTATTTCTCATTAATAATTATTCTCTTATGAAATATTTTCTATGGCCTTCAGTGAGTATCCTTGTTTTATTTTCTATAAGATAGTAAGTTAATGTTAATCAAATATACATATATTAAATCTAGCATTTCATTTGCTTAACAGCCACTGATCCTTGCAAAGATTCTGAGATAGTATATAAATTCTCACTTCAAAACAGTATTTGAAGTTCACATTAAATTATTTAACTTACAAAGGATCATGAGGTATTTTTGGCAATTCAAGTATCTCTAAATTAAAAACAAACAAACAAACAAAAAACAAAACAGAAAGTCAGCTTCTTCGCTAATCTCACAGCCCTTTAATAAGAAAATTATGAAATCTGTATTTCTGCTTCTTATTCCCAACTCTTGTCTTATTCTTCACAGCATCATTTGAGATTTTGAAGAGAACAATCATGTTACTCTCAATAATTCTCTTCTTCATATGAGACACTTCCACATCTTAAAAAATTATGACAGAGCCGGGCATGGTGGCTCCCACCTGTAATTCCAGCATTTTGGGAGGCCAAGGCAGGCAGATCACAAGGTCAGAAGATCAAGACCATCCTGGCCAACATGTGAAATCCCGTCTCTACTAAAATACAAATAATTAATCGGGGATAGTGATGCACACCTGTAGTCCCAGCTACTCAGGAGGCTGAGGCAGGAGAATTACTTGAACCCCAGAGACAGAGGTTGCAGTGAGCTGAGATCAGCCACTGCATTCCAGCCTGGCGACAGACCAAGACTCCATCTCCAAAAAAAAAAAAAAAGAGATTTCATATATTTCACCTTTCTCCATTTACACCCCTGTTGGGTAACTCAAGGAACTTCTGAAAACATTATGTCCAAATGTCCATAATAATATAAACAAAGCCTAAGCATGTATTTGCATTTAGGACTATGATATTAAGCCATATTAAATTTCAGGGAAATAAACCTGTGAAAATTAAAATGAGGCCTAATTTCTCCTGACATAAAGGACACATTAGGCATTTTAACCCAATTCCGGAATTTTAATTTTATTCAACTAATGTATTATAATTTTCTAGAGAAAAATTTAAATCAATTTTGGAATCCAGCTGTCTAGACTCTTTATGATATACCTTTTTTGACATCAATGAGGTCACTGATTAAATATGCCGAAGAGGACAATCCCATGGACAGATCAAACCAAGTTGACATGGATTATTTATTCAATAATAGCCCAGTTTTTTATTCAATAAGGCTGAATTGATTATATTTCCTTGAAACATTTTATAATAAAGCCATGATAAATGATATATTTTATTTGAATAGTTTCAGAGTACATAAAGTGTTTTTGTATAAAGACTCTAAATTTATCTTCTGTAAAACTCTTTGAATTAAGCAATATTATCTGGCTCCAATGGTGTAGAAATTGGAACACAGAGAGTTAAATCATTTACCATGAATAATAGTTTTGCAAACTGTAGAATTGGAAAATGGTCATCCTGAAGTCCAGGAAACTTTCCAATACACAATTTTACCTCCTATATGACTCCCTCCAATTTGAGTTGTCACGTCAATTATTTTTTATAGAACTTATAAGCTCTACACAGACATTTTGACAATGTGAGGATAAAATCAAAATGCATTGATTTTAAAAATGTTAAGTCATTTTTAAAATGTCACATATAAATATGATGTATTATTTGTAGATACTGTATATTCATCTTTTTTTTTTTTTTTTTTGAGATGGAGTCTCACTCTGTTGCCCAGGCTGGAGTGCAGTTGCACCATCTCACCTCACTATAACCTCCGCCTCCCAGGTTCAAGCAAGCAATTCTCCTGCCTCAGCCTCCTGAGTAGCTGGGACTACAGGCAAATGCTGCCATGCCCAGCTAATTTTTTGTATTTAAGTAGAGACAGAGTTTCACTGTGCTGCCCAGTCTGGTCTGGAACTCCTGAGCTCAGGCAATCCACTTGATTCGGATTCCCAAAGTACTAGGATTACAGGTGTAAGCCACCACACCTGGCCTGGGTATTCATCTTTATAGTTATCTGTACCATAACCTATGCCCATGAGAAGAAACACACACACAGACACAGACACACACATATATACACATATATAAACCACAAGTCAGTAATAAAAGCTAATCCTTCTATTTACTATAGTACCATACCAGGTGTTTCACAGACAATAGTTATTCTAATCTTCTCTTCCATATTATATAGCTTAACTTATAACCATAATCTTTATTTTAGAGTTGAGGAAAGTAAGATTTAAATAGGCAATTGTATTTTGAATTCACATAGGGTCAGTTTAAGATTAAAACACATCTCCCTGACTCCAGGGTCAATGTTCTTCCACACTAATATATGAATACTATTGCAGTAAATTACTGTTGTCTAAACAATACTAATATTAAAAATTATGTGCAGATTTTTTCTTAATAATTACATCAAGATCAACCTCTTCTAATTTGTAATTATCACTGGCATATTTTGTAAATTGGAAACTTTAGCATCTCAAATATTTTGGAAAAGATCACAGATATTTTCTGTTTTTCTGAGATTTCAAAAAAAATCAAGAATAATGACTTTCTGTTTATATCTGCAACTATATTTTAATAATAATTTGGATTATGTCCTTCTGAATGTTTATATTTACTCAAAATGCTTATTTGTTTTTTAGTATGTCTTATCTAGCTTAGGTATAATGCTTCTGACTTTATTTTTCTCTCTAATTTGTTATTTCTACTTTATTCATAGGGAAAATATGGAAGGAAAATTGGAGTTAGAAAAGTTCTCACATTCTCAGTTTTCATTCATTATGAAAATATTCAACTATAGGCTTGACCTTTTTTTGCTCCCTACTTATAACCATAGTTGGAAGAAAATTATGAGAAGGGGCATTTCTTTTGTTCTGCTGTAAAAGGTCAGCACAGACTTTCCTATTAATTCTGTTGACCTATCTTCTAAGCTCCAAACCTAGGTTCTGAAGAGTGTTCACCAACACCCAGACCTAAGCTCATCATTGTTCCTTGTCTAAACCTGCTGATTACGTGGAAAGGGCTGCTGAAGGAATGTGTTTTCATTTTAACTGTATTCCTTCCATAGGTTATTGCTTTCTAAATGTTTTGTGTCATATAATGGATAAACACTTTAAAACTTCTTCAGACAATCTTACATCAGAAAAATATTATACTAGTTACGTCATCAACAGTAAAATTGTTTCTTGCTTTTCATTGGGATATATTACTTCACTTGCCTGGTTTCTGGCACTGGTTTATTTTGAGTTCTGTCTCCTCAGGTTTTCCTCCTTTGGACTTTCTTCCTAGACTATTGTTCGTGTTGCCAGCCAATTTCTGAACTCTTTATCCTCTACACTTAATTTTGAAACAATTAATTTGTGCGAGCAGATCTGTGTAACTTCAGAACACATTTGAGATATAGCATTCCCACCATACAGGTACAATAGTCATGTATAGCTATGGAACATGGGTAATGGTATAGTATAGTCAACAGTTAGAATGTTATGAGGTTGGAGTATGCATTATTTGTTTTAAATATAATTTTAATTTTACATTAAATGTAATTTAATTTTAATAATGGCTGTATTTGACATGAAGTTGGCCAAATTTCTGAAAGTTTAATAATTGGCCACTGGAAGCAAATGCCAGTTGTTTCCAGCATTTTACTAGAATATAATAAATCCTGACTTTGCTACGGGCTTTCCTGATGTGTCATTTGACCTCTCTAAGCTATGAGTTTATTCATCAGCATGAATTAGACAAAATAACAGATGTAAAGCTCTTAGAACAATATTCAGAATATGGTAATTACTCACTGGTAGATATTGCTGCGTTTCTATTGTAAGAAACATATTTAAAGTATACCAAGAAAATACAGAATACACATAAACTTTTAATTGGCATGTTGTAACTATAATGACAAAATTTAAATCTGCTGTCTTATTTCAAAATATTATATTAAAATGTTTTTTAAATTAATTTTTACTTATTGACATATTTTCATCTCTGTAAATATACTATCCAGGAATGCTTTTCCTTTCTGTCTTAGTATTGTTATGCTGCTGTAAGAGAATATCACAAAGAGTGATTTATAAGAAGTTGAGGTTTATTTGGCTTTTGGTTCTAAAGACTGGGGAGCCCAGGGTTGAGGCTCCTGCATCTTTTAAGGGCCATCTTGTGGTGTCATCCTATGGTGGAAAGAAGGACACAAGAGCATGAGAGAGAAAGAGAGAGCAAGAAGGGGTTGAACTCATTTTTATAACAAATCCATTCTCATAGTACCAAATCCAGTCGCTCACAATGGACATTAATTCATGCTTGAGGGCAGAGCCCACATGAGCTAATCACGAGTTAAGGGTCCCACCTCTCAACACTTTTGCTTTGGGGATTAAGTTCCCCACACATGAACTTTGGGGGACATATTCAAACCGTAGCACTTATGAATAACATTTATGGATTTATTTTCTAAATAGTCATTTTAAAATACAGTTACTAAGATGAAGATTCCAAATTATAGTGTAATATGTAGAACACTTTAAAACTTTAAATGGGAAAAATAATTCCTATTCATAGCTTTCCGTTTTGCGAAACTACTTTCTTTGTATCATATAATAAATATATGTTTTCCAACCTCCTTTCTCTGCCCTCCAGTATTAAGTCTGAAGAGAGTTTATTATTCATTCACATGTTCGAAGGTAGCTGTTTCTACCTTAATCGAGCCAAAGTTGTCAACTTTTCAAACAGTAACTTGTTTTCTATGCCCTTAGGTTTGAAAGAAAATAGTCTCATAATGAAAAATAGTAAGCTTACTTTCTGAATACATAAATGTCCTGATTCTTTATCAGGCTATGCTCTGTTACCTGACTGTAGATGGTGGGATAGTCTTCTAACAATAGGAAATGGAGTTTGTGGATAAATATGCCATAAATAAAAATATTTGCTATTTCCCATTGGATTTTTACAGCCTCAAAATTGAGCTCTTTAAACTTGGAGATACTACTCTCATCTGAAATTGTTTTAAATTGTAAATAAAAGTAAATGAATTCAAATGTGATACAAGGAAGAGAAAATGATTTTATGACTATTCAATTCAAAATATTTTGAGTCATTTATAACCAAATATGTGGTTTAGATAATAAGTAGATTCAGACTGTGACAGACGTCTGACAGATATATTCCTTTAATAATTTGACTTCATATTACTAACCACAGAGTACTAATACTGATTAAAAACAATACCAGGGTAATACCAGATTAATTGATTCTAACTTTTTAAAAGAATTCTTTCAATGATTCATTCATATGAGTTGAAAAGAAGGAGAAAATTGAGAGTTATTTTTATGAAACTAGAGTCAAGACCGTAACATTTTAACTGCCTCTGAATATGTCTTAAGATACGTAGATATCATTTTATTAAAGTAGAAATATAGGAACAGATATAAGGTATTTCATATTGAACTGTGCTTAATGATCTATTTTCATGGCATTCCTTTGGGTAATCAGCAATTTTATTGCTTTAATATTGTAGAAGTGCTGGATTATTTTTGAAGGAGAAATAGAGGGGAAAGCCAACATCGGATCAATGACTTGACATTGCTAGTCAACTTAAAGCATGAAAACATCCATTTAAAAATCTAACTAGCAGCTCTTCATCAGCAATCAACAGCAGTAATCTAATTATGTTGAGAAATCTTCCAATGTATTAGAGAATTTCTCTTCATCAAGGAATGTGCATGGGGATTTAACATTATAACCTAGACAAAGACCAGATGAGAATAATACATTTAGAGAAAGGTATATTGAGTTATCTTTTCCAAAGCGTTATGACTAAGTTACAAATATATACCCTCATTCTAAATTCTGTATCTAGGGTGAAGCTGAAAGATTAGTAACAAAGTAGTTTGAAGTAAAGACACATTTCTCTACATAGCAGGATTTTTAATTACCTTATCACTCCCAGTGTAACTCCCATGAGAAAAGGTGGGTAAAATATGAGACCTTTTGCAGGTAGATAGCATCTGAAATGTGGTTTTGTCTGGTTACAGTTGGCATTGAAGGATCTCCCTTCACCTCTTCTTTGCTGTTTCTAAACATGCAAGGCACACTCGTTCATTTAAAAAGGTATTTTCACTTTTCTCTACCATAAAAACTCCTCTCTATGCCACTGCCTTGTATCCTTCAGATAGTTACTCAAATGTGATTCTCCCAGAGAAGGAACTCACCATATTTTAGACTGCCATTTTTACTTAGTTTTGTTCTTCTTATCTCCCATCATGCAATGTGTTTTACTTATTTATTTTATTTATTATATTATTTTCCCTTTACAATATAGAAGGTAAGTTCCATGATGGCAGGAACTTTTTTTTTTTTTAAACTGCTTTCCCAGTGCTTAGAGCAATGTCTGGTATACAATATGTTAAAAATTAGTTTAATTAATTAGTAATAAGCATGGTAAAAGCTGAGGAGCTCATTATTGGCCATAGACAAAAACTGACCCTAAATAGAGTTTATTAATAATAGCAATAATCAATTTGAGATTTTTAGATAACTGTAATCAATGGTTTAAAATATTTTCTTGGAAGTAGGCAGAATACATTTATCTTACAATTCAAATGTCCTAATTCTTACTATCAATTAAATTTATTTTGGCTCATTTCATTCATTCATTTGTAAAGTCGTATATTGAAAGAATATGTAAAACTCCTACAACTTATTAGGCACTAAACAAATGCCATGGATATGTTGAAGTGTATGACTAGTAAAAGAAATAATATGTTTCAAATAAGCTTAGAAAAATACAAACTTACTTATGCTACCAATACACTTTATTAAAATGTATAAGGTGATCTGGCTTAGTCTGGAATATCAGGGAAGGATTTCCTGAGGAAATGATGACTGAACCGATGTCTGAGGATGAACTGGTTTCTAGGTAAAGCAAAATGGCAGAGGAGGATGTGTCAGCCAGGGGAAAAGTCATGTGCAAAAACATTGTGGCAATTTGGAGAAACTTGATGTATTGCATTCATTCCCAAAATACAAACAATTTTATTTAGTTTAAACTATATTTGGTTTAAGGTGATTTTCATTAGGATTTACCTAATGTGACACACTTGTAATATTTATCAAGTTTTTTTTTTTTTTTTTTTACCAAACTGAACAATGGGTGACTCTTCCTTGAAAAATGAAAAGCTTAAATACTGATAGTCTTATTATGATTGTCCACAAATTGAATATATTGTCCACAAATTCATATTTTTACAAACTGAAGAATTTACTACTTTAATAAATGTTTCTTTGTGTGTGTTATAAAAATCCAGTGTAAGCAAAAACATCATAAATTTATAAAGTGTATATTTGTAATGCACACCTACATATATACTCTCACTTGAAATTCAAAAAACATACAAACAGCTGACTGAATCCCCTATTACTAATCAAGAACAAGAAGCCTAATACATTCAGGTTTATGACTTCAAGCCTAGTGATTTATCTCTACTATGTTTCCAGAATTACTTGCCATCATGAAGAAAATTAAAATTAAGCAAAATCAATAAAACTATGTTCTATGAGGGGAGAACTATTAAGATGTAAAGTAAATTTTTTTATTACTCTATAATGCTCTCAGTTTTGATTACATTAAAATTCTTCTTGAATTACTTCATAAATATATTATTTATTACTAGCTTGTAAGAAATCATTCCTCAAATTATAGAATGAAACAAAACTGCTTTCTAATTTCACATTTAGAAAATAATCTATAGCAACAAAAATCTAATGAAGGGCCTCAACCTTAACAAACACACTAAAGTTAAATATAATAAAGTATTGATTGGATTAGAAATTAAAAACTAAAGAATACTAGAAATATTGCCATATAATGAATGAAATTAACACAAAACTTCAAGAAAAAATTTTAAAGACAATAATAAAAATTAAACCCAGTATTATAATAATAATAAATAATTTGAATATTTCACTCTACACTCCACTAAGGTAACCAGACAGAACACCAACTATCGCAGAATTATTTTTAGTTATTCATTTTCACTGCGACTTTGATATAAAGTTAACATCATCTTGAGAATTAGCTATTTACTTTTTTACTTGAAAAAAAATAAAAAGGAAAAGTATGTTCTATAACAGTTTTTAGAAGGAATACATATTACACCAATAAACAAAGTAAATTAATCAATAATTAGTCTCAAATGATGAAGAATTAGTACTCCTATAATTGTACCAACATAAATCTGAATATCTGTGGAAACAGTGTTTAAAAAGTGACTCACAAACTCTAGGTGCCTTCTACTAGGATCCCTTGGTTAATTTTACGAACAGATATTTGTTTTGTTTAGCTAACTTAACATTTCCCTATCTCTTGTGTACTGAATCAGAGATCATTCCACTCCTGCTCGGGAATTCTCTATGTTCCATGTGACAGAAAGACAATCAAAAGACACATGGCATTAACAATTCTCAATTTTACTCCCTGTTTCTTTTGAGGCCAAATCAATGCAAACCATCTGTGTCTAGTAGAAAATGAACGTTTATAATTTCCTTCTTGTTGAAACCTCTTCAGTTTATATTTCTGTTTTTTTTTTGAGATTTATCTTTGTTGTTGTCACTTTTGGAAATGTTTCAAAATCACAATAAATGTATTATTTGTAAAACTGTTTTTCTATTACATTGTAATCCACAGTATCGTTTACAGGCAAAATAATGGTATTTCATGACACGGGTTCCTGGGGAAAAAAGAAGCATCATCTTCATCTATAAATAGATGTTTTTCAAGTATCATAGAGCTTGGAATCATCTATTCTGCCTAAAACCTTCCAGAATTTTATTTGCTTCTTACAATTGCCTTAAAAATTTTACTCCTAAACCAGTCTCTGAATTTATTGACCTGAGATGAAATATTTGAAAAGGGAATCAGTCCTATTGATGCATTCAGTAATAAAATTCATCATTACTTTATAAAATGGGACATTCAGGATATTGTCAGAATATTCAGAGTTAAATTAAGAATTAAGGAAAATCTTAATTTTACTTTAGTTCTTTATGGTCTGGTTTGTCACCATATCCATCTGAGGAAAAAATAAAATATATGCATTTCTGTATACATTCTAGATGTATGTCATAGTCTAGACATTCTGTGTTTCATAAAGAGATAAAGCGTTCATATTTTGTACATGGTCATACCCACTATGCCTAAAACATTCTGTTTAAACACTAGTTTTATTTTATTAGTTGCCCTTTTAAATTTCATGGCTAATACGTATGCCATCATGCTATCTTGCCCCATGTTCCAAAACCTATGAAGCTGGCCATGATGTAGTGAGATAAAACTCTGAGTGATTTCTGATTTCCCACCAACCCTCATGTAAACCTAGCAAACAGAAATAATTCAAATATCTGGTTCGCATTGTTTGTTCAAGGCATAAAAAGCTCACAGTTAATCAGAACAAATTAATGTTCTCATTGCCCCTCATCCCACACATATCTATAAATTTGGCTAAAGGAAAAGAAAAAGAAAATCTCATATCTAAACATTGACTGCTTCTAAGTGCTTCTGCCCCAAATATAAATTTCATAAAAATTTTTACATGAAGCATATTTCTTCAGTGAGTATACACATGAAACAAATTATTAAAAATGATTATTGCCATGAGTGACCCATGAATTCAGACTTTCTTGTTTGTGTTTTTCAATTTTCCATTTTGAACTGGGAAGGTTAATTGCTATTAACCTTTCATGTTTCTTGTTACACAATCACTCTGATTGAAACACCATATGAAGCTTTAGAATCTAGCAGTGTCTGGTTAAAAGTCAATGTCATCTAAAGAGATGAATGATTAGCAGTTGATCTTGAGCAAGATTGCTTCCTGAATGGAAAATACGTAAGAGTGAATTCAATCTCTAATTTGAATCATGCTGTATGTTAAAACGATGTGTGAGTTTTTGCTTTGCTATGATTTTATGTTTGTTCTTATATTACTTGAAACTTTAATTTCCAGACATAAATATGGGTTTTACTGTACTAATCAGTGACAAAGTAAATTTTTCTGAAAGGATTTATTATCAAAATACCTTAATATATTTTAGAACACAGAAGTCTGATTCAATAATTTGTTAGAATTTGGAAGCATCATGGTAGAAAGCAATATACATAATATAAACTAGTCATAAGTTTTGAACCAGAAGGCATTTTCCAAATCCTCTAACCTATTTTCTTTATGTCATAGAAACAGAATAAGAGATACAGGGAGCATAAGTGAGCTGTCCAAGGTCATAAAGCGTTGTAATGGCAGAACCAGAATGACAACCATCTCTCCTGCCTCTACCCCTAACTTGTCAGGACCAGGTGTCAAAATTTGAGTAGCATGTACATTAACTCAGTCGTTCCCAGATGTCAAAACTTTGTGTATCTCTTCAATTAAAAATAAATAAGTAAAATCTGTGTAATTGGCATTGGGTTTTCAGAGCTATGTTTCACCTAAGAAAAAACTCCAAAATAAAACGATCAAAAAAGAAAAAAAACCTATCATCTTTTGGTTATCCCATAATAGATGTTTCATTACTACCCGAAAAGAAAATAGGGATTACTTAATAGCAAAGAAAATCCCTTTATATTTAATAAATATTCTAAAAAAATCTCAAAACCTGCCAACACTAGTTCATCTAACATTTGAGAACTGCTGTTCTAAATCATATGGTCTTGAAAAGACCCAGTAAAAAATGCTGGGCAGGTGTCCATATTTTAGAGATGAAAAAAAAAAGGTTTGCTACAAGTCATCCAAGGTCACAGGGCAAGAAAATAACAGTGAAACGCGTGGAAATGACAGAGTTCCAGCCAAAATGGAATGTTTTTTCCCAATTAGCAAACATCCTCACATAAGAGGGAAAAGAAAATTGTTTCCTCATTTTAAGAGAAAATTTTTAAAATCAGTAAAAATATAACTTGAAAATGCAAGCATACATAAAATAATCTTGCTAGTTAAGAGCATATACAATTCATTGAACCATATTTTCTTGATGAAAAAGAAATGTGCTATTATAGGCCATTTTAAATCAAATTTACTTCTTTTATGCTGAAAAAGAAAAAATATTTAAAATCAAGATATTGTTAAGAGAAAAGGCAGCTGTTTATACAGTTCTATTCAAACAACTTTCTATAAAAATGCTTCTTTTCTGAAACCAGAGAAAATAACAGAAGAATGATATTAAATACAGAAACTTACATTTATTTTAGATTCATAATTATGTACTGATACAAATGCCATTTTATCTCTTCAGTGCTTCAGCACTAGAACAAAACAACTAAAAAGGTACTAATTGTCATATGGCTTACTTTCTACATTTATGTTTACAATTACTGAGTTATGTCACTTTACTAGTTGAGAATAGTTTCCTTCTGAATAAGCCAAAATTTCTCATGGGCTTATTCATCCATTCAGTCAATAAATACTTATCAATCCCCTACTGTTATCCAGACAGGAGTGATAAAGCCATTGATAAACCAGTCAGAACTACCTGCTCGGCCTTTCATTGTAGTAAGGAAAGACAGACACTAAACAACAAAAACAAATATATACAATTTTTTTTTTCTCGTGGAGTATAAGTGGTATGAGGAACAACAATTAGGAAAGCGTACCTGAATTGCCAAGAGATTGGGAGGTGAAGGGGTTATCATTGCTAAGGTTGTGATTTTGGAATGAAATTTTGAGGATGGTAAAGTAAAGAATGCTGGGGGAAAAAATGTGTAGTCGGAAAAAACAGAAGCAGCAGACTCTGTGGCAAGATTGTGCTTAGTATGTTTAAGGAAATGACAAATAGTTCAGTGTGGTTGTATATGAGTGAACAAGAGAAAATCGCTAAGGAATAACAAGGCAAAATTTAATGAGGGTCTAATAAGTTCCTACAGACCTCTTAGTGCTTATTCTGGATGAGATGGAAAGGCAGTGGAAGATTTGGAATACAAGAAGAACATAACTTAGATTTTCACAATACCACTCTGGAAGTTGTGTTGAGTAAAATAAAGAATATGAGAACAAAATAGTAAAGCAAAGGAGGACCCCTCAAATTTTGATATGGGCACCTATATGTAAAGTTGTTACATATTAAGATGAAGGAAGCTGCAGGTGGAATTGTTTGGGAAAGAAGATTCGAATTTGATTTTAGACATATCAAGTTTAAGATGGCTACTGGACATTTAGATGGAAATATTAAATAAAATCTTGGATGTATAAGTTCATAAAAGAAGCACATACTGGAGATACATTTTATGAGTCATTTTCACTTAATTAAAGATTGATACTGGATGAAATCCCAAGGGAGATGGACAGAAGAAGAGGTTATCTCCAGTCTGTGCTCTTGGACATTCTAACGTTTGCAGGAGAGTAAGATAAGATCGAAGCATCAAAGGAGAATGAGAATGAGCCATCAGTGAGGGAAGTAAATAACCAGAAAAATGAGGTGTCACAGAAACTGTTTCAAGGAGTAAGAAAGATTAACTGGATCAAATACCGTTGCTAGGTCAAATATAAGAAACACTAAGAATTGCAAATAGGATTTAGCTGTGTGAAGGCCACAGGTAAGTTTGACAAGAGAAATTGCAGTGATGCTGTAAGTTGAAGAGAAAATGAGAGGAGAGGCATTAAAGATAGTGAGTTTAGCACCTTTGAGGAGTTTTGATGACAAAGTTACAGGAATAGATTAATATTTGGCAAGTGAGGTGAGTTCAAGAGACACATGTAAGAAACAACAGCATGTCTAAAGCTCTAGGAATAAGGCAATAAGGAAAAAATGTACTAAAGAGAGAGGATAACATGTGATGATGTCCAACAGTACCTGGAGGAGAGAATTGCTACAGTGGTGCCCTAGAAGTGATGAGAAGGGATCTAGGACATATGTAGCAAAGAGCAGGAACCTGAAATTTAAATCGCAAACCATTCATTCACTAGGAGGAAGGATGATTATGTATGGACATGGATTCAAGATGGGCGGAGAGGGGGTGGTGGTGGCTTATAGTAGTTCCCTTCTGATTGATTCCACAGTCTAAGGGATTTGGAAGCAAGGTTGTCTGCTAAAAGATTATCTACCTAATGCCATTATTATAGAATAGGACACCTTTCTCCCTCTTGCATATGATCATCACATATTCATTCAATATATAGTTACAGAAGTAGCTAGTAGGACAATTATAGTGACCAAGACAGACGTTCTTGTCTTCGTGGAGTTTCACGGAGCATCTGAAAAAGGAATTAAACATGTAATTACACAAATAAACCACTGAAAGCCCTATATTTGCAAAAATTCAGACTTTTTAGTCTGGTTAGGGGAATTGAGAAGGATTTTCTCACACAGAGACACTTAGGAGACAACACTGAAACTGCAGGGGAGTAAAGTTGTGCATACAGGGAGAGCCCAAGAAGAGAAAGTGTGAAGACATTGAGAGGAGAAACAGCTTGATGTCAATGAGAAACGGAAAAAGCGGAGCCACAGACTCTAATGAGAAAGTGAGGAAGAAACAGAAGATGTGGCTGAAGAGAAAGCTGGGGGAAGTACATGAAGGCCATTGCAAATATTCTGTTGTCCAAAAGCTTTAGCAAAGATTTTCAAATGGAAGACTAGCTTGAACATTCTCACTTAAGCAACTACCTTGTTGAATTCCTTTCTAACAATGGCAATATTATTCAACACGGTGTTGGGTGATAATATTACATAATTTTCTTTTGGATTTTGCACACTTAAAAATTCCAAATGGTGTTTTATGATTTCCTAAGGCAATAACTAAAATACTTTTATATTATGCATGGATTATTAGAGTCATCAGCAATTTAGTACTAAATGTCTATGCTGGCCTTGCCACTGTTTATGATTCATTTTGGATTTGTTTTGAAATAAGTGCCCCGCCTTCCACAGAAAGTTTGATATAGATAAAAAAGTAGCCCAGGCGCGGTGGCTCACACCTGTAATCTCAGCCCTTTGGAGGCCAAGGCGGGTGGATCACGAGGTCAAGAGATCAAGACCATCCTGGTCAACATGGTGAAACCCCGTCTCTACTAAAAATACAAAAAATTAGCTGGGCATGGTGGCGCGTGCCGGTAATCCCAGCTACTCAGGAGGCTGAGGCAGGAGAATTGCCTGAACCCAGGAGGCAGAGGTTGCCGTGAGCCGAGATTGCGCCATTGCACTCCAGCCTGGGTAACAAGAGCGAAACTTCGTCTCAAAAAAAAAAAAATAATAAAATAAAATAAAATAAAAAATAAAAAATAAAAAAAATAGATAAAAAAGTAGATAGGTAGACACAGAGATAAGTAGATATTCATGTATATATGATTTATCTATCCATCATTTTTTTTTGGAATTCAAGGCTTTTTTTCTTTTTTATACAAATATAAAGTCTTTATGTATACATAAACTTGTCTTGATTTGAATTTCTTGATTAGGCATTCAGGTACATGCAATTTTTTCCATTGATCTCACTTCTGTTCTCAAACTGTTACAATTGCATATTTTACAAATTGTGTTCCCTTTTAGAATGTGTATTTGGTAAGTGATTTTTTAGATGATGAGGTAATGGTCATAATACCTTCTCACTTTATTGAAACCAAGTCTATATTATAAAATAATAAGTTAATATAAAATTGACCCTGATTTCATAGTTTCAAAGATATTTTTCTTTTTGAATTTCAAATATCCAGCAGACTCATTTTTTTGACAAGTAGCACTTATTATAAAGAACCTCAGGGTCATTATGTGTGAGCTACAGTATTATGCAAAAATGAGAACTATTATTGATATTTCTGAATATTTTAAATTTTCTTTGTCCAGCAGTGACCCATGTACTAACATTACTGTCAATTTGTCAAAACAGATAACTATTTTCAAGAAAATAAAATCAAGATACTAATTATGAAATGATATCTCACAAAAACAGTGCTAATATTGTATAATAAACCTATGTTATAAAATCACTTGCTCTAGTATCTCTTACAAAGCAAAAACAAAAACAAGCAATGGATACACACAAAGATGCACATAAATCACAATTCCTTTGACTTCAACTTTCAATTAAGCTTGAATTCTTCTCTTAACTACATTTTAACATCCCATTTCCATATGATGTTTTATAGTGCTTAATAATAATATCTGGCATGAGCAGTCATTGCTACTGAAATTATGTACTTGACATAATAAAAATCAAAATTCAAGATTCTTTTAAAAATTCTTTGTATCAACTACAACATGGACTAAATAACTTCTGTTATATCCCTGCCATTTACTATTTCAGAATTTTTAATTTCTCAAGGAAATAAATTCTATCTTTGACTTAGTAACTTGTCACATTTAGTATAAATTTGTCTTCCTGTTAGTTTCTTTTCATTAGTACTAGTTTTCATACTTGGCAAAACATAATGGTTTGTTTATAGTTCTCATCTGGTTTGAACTGAACTGAAAATCAAAATACTATTAAGCTAATTGTAAATGTAAGTGATATAAATGCTACTAAATGCTAAGAGGTTAAACAGAGACATGTTTTAAGAGGGTTTATGAAAAAGAAAAGCTTGGGTGATGTTCAGTAGCAAAGTATGGAGTATGTCCTAAGAAGAAGAAATAGCATCAACTGCACAGAAGAATGCACATAAGAAAGATGTTGTTATGCCCAGGGACAGTGGACAGCCCAGTTGGACTAAAATGTTGAGTATGAACAGACGTATAATGGGGCAATATGCTGGAAAGGTAAGTTAAGGAAATATCCTAGAGGAATATGAATATGTGACTTAAACTTTTGAATTTCATTTAGTACAAGGTATAAACCTTTTGAAAAAATTATAACATGGTATTTATATATTAAAAGAAATCTTTTTGAATATTAATCTTAAGTCAATACAAAGAAGAAATGAATTTGAAAAAGAAAAAAAAGTCATAGAACATTGTTATCAGTCAGTGATAAAATAATGCTCGAACTGAGATGGTAGTAACAGGAATAGACAGGAGCTGATGATTATGTTTTTAAAAAATAAACATTAAGTGCTAAGCACTGGAGTAATCTTTTATCTGCAATCTCTCCAATAATGTCGTAGTAGAGGAACTCTAAGAATCCCTGCTATACAGTGAGAAAAATGATCTTCAAAAGCTAAATAACAAGCTCAAGACCATACAGGTAGTGAACAAATAGGGAAGCAGGGCTATCAATCTTCCATTCTCTTAAAGGAGGCACACCCAAGGCGCATTCTTCAGCTCTTTGGTTTTTTATTTTTAAGTTCTTTAGAAGGTTCATTTACTGAATACCTGAGTCATTTATATAATACCCAGCCAGGTCCATGTTTCTAACCATATCTTCTCACTCAAGTTGAAATTTTGAATGAATCAACTTTCTCCTGGAAAATTCATCTTAGATTTTCACATCATCCTGAAACTCTAAGCAAAATTTCTCTCACTGAACATTGGTTTGTTATGTTCTGTCAGCTGAGAATTATTTAACTTCTTGTATTTCTTTTATTGCACTGAATACAAATCGCCAATCTACTGTGCAGTCAGTAAATTGTGTTACATCTCTTATCTGTGGTTGGGTTGGCTATTTAAGTGATTAAATTTATAGTATGTTTGCCTTTTATATTCTATTGTAAACAATTCTTGATAAAAAGTAGAATAAAAACGATTAGATGAGTTTATAAGTGCCTCCCAGAACCCCTTCCTGCTGCTACGCAAATAACTCTGTATCCAAACTTTGTTCCATTTCCCTGAAATCTTATTATTGTTTGACTCATTTAGGCTTCAAAATAACAGCAATGTATGACTGTTTTCTGACCATATGCAGGGGCAGTCTTGCTAATTTTTCTTTTATTTCTTGAGTTTCTCTCCTTTTGCCTATTTCCATGAAAACTGTACAATTTTATTTCTGGGCCTCAAAAATTCCATTTTATTTTACTAATTTTATCACTTTTTACAACCTATATTATACATTTGCCCTACATTTTCCTGAGTACATTCAGTAGAGTAAGTTAAAAACAAATAGGTACCTAATAACTAAAGATAAATTTATTTACTTTAGATTTATCTTTACAACAGTTCCACTCCAAATTCTCTTTTTCAATAAATATGATCTGCACATTATTTCTGAAGTTTTCTTCCATTCCCAGTCCCAGCTCTACAGCTCTGTTTAACTAATCATTATATGTAATGCTATCTAATTTTATTCTGAAGTACAGCTCAGGCCACTATGCAAACTCTTCGCAGTGTCTTCTTTAACATTTTAAAGCCTAATAGGACTCATAACACTCATTTGGCACCTCATTGTTTATCACTTGTACTGAAGCTTTTGATTTTACCTGTGTTCTTTTCTTCCAAACTATATCATAAATGCTTTGAGGGCACACATATTATATTATTGCTCTTTAGAGTCATCTTGCCATGCATGAAGCCTTATAAACACATTAAATATATTTTGTTTATAGGGATACTGCATGATCTTTTCTAAAGTACATAGTTTTTTCAGAGCCCATGTAAGAAATGTTCTTACAGCTGATGTTGTTTCGTGTGTGTGTGTGTGTTGGTAGTTATAGGGAAAGTCACAATGTTTTAAAAACCATTGTAAAATGTTTTGTAGATGAATATTAAGTATATGTATTTTGTATCTTGGAAATGTTTCTGGCTTAATTTAGACAGGTTTAAAATTCCAATTATGGAATATTACAAATCAATGTAGGACAATACTGATCTATGATTTTGGCTTCTCCACAATTAAAAAATAGTTCACAGATTTGCAAAGGGATCATGTTTTAGAACAATTGTATAGCTTATTAATACATAATTATGAGACAATCCTTCAATGAAAAGAGTTGCATATACTGATGACTTTAGGATATCAGGACTAAGAAATATCTTTTCATTTAAAATAATAAGAGACAATGGTGTTTTACCAGAGCAGCAGAGTAGCATGCATGTAGCTTGCACTTTTCTGTGATAGCAGTCTCTTCCACAAATGCCCAGTTTCTAATCACTTCAATAAATCTGTTATGAGAACCTAGATACATGGATAATCTTACACTATTGATAGCCTTTCCATAGAACGGATGAATTCCTTTGAGTACACTGTAATAGTGGATCAGTGACTCTGTGAAAACAGTCTTAAAAAGTGAAAATGTTTAAAGAAAACATCCTTGAAAATGTTTTTATTAATCATGAAAATAGCAAAATACGAGATGCAATATTCTTCAAATGAGATTCAATGGGTCTATATTCAGCTGCATATTATGGTAAAATAAAAATTATGTTATGATAAAATAAAATATGGTAAAATTTATTTTTGAAGAAATAAAATTTGTATTTTTCTTGTATTTAATTTTATATATTTCCTGCAGAAATATTTTCTTATTTCCACGTTTTTAAGATTTTAGCTTTTAATACAGAAGATCTTATAGTACATTTACTAAACTAGCAATAGTCTCTAAATTTATTGACTACCAATTTTTTTTCAGTTATCAAAAAATAATTAAGATTTTAGTTTTAGGAGAATTAATTTTACTGAAGTAGATACCTGGATATTGTTAAAGTCTGCAATATTTGGTATTCTCACAAATAGTGCAAATGGGTTCTAATATCTCTGCATTCTTACCAAGACTGGTCTTTTTTAAAAAAATAAAATAGCTATTTTAACTGTCTTCTATGGACAGATATTTGTTCAAGTACTTTGTCTACTTTTAGTTGGGTTATTAGGTTTATTTCTGCTATTGAGTTTAGAACTTCCTTATATAGTTTTGGAATGAACTCCTTATTAGATTTATTATTTGCAAATGTTTTTCCTATTCCATAGGTTGCCTTTGCTTTACTCATTGTTTCCTTTGTTGTGCAGAGCTTTTTAATTTAATGTAGTCCAAACTACATTATCTATTTTTGCTTTTGTTGCCTATGCTTTGGTATCATATCATTGCCAAGACCAATAATTATAAGTCTACATTAAGCTGACAATGGCTTAACTTTAATCACATGCAAAAGCTCTACATTTTACTTCTCCCCTCTCATGCGCTTTATGTCATTAATGTCAAAATTCACTTCTATTTATATTGTGTATCCATTAACGTATGTTACTTACGGTTATTTTAATAATTTTGACTTTTATGCTAGAACTAGAAGCGATTTATGGATACCATCCTTATAGTATTCTGTATTTGACTATGTATTTCCCTTTACAAATGAGTTTTATGCTTTCTTGTTCTATTGTGTTGCTGTTTAGCATCCTTTGATTTCAAGTTGAAGTTCCTTTAGCATTTCATCTAAGGCAGGTCTAGTGGTGATTAACTTCCTCAGCTTTTGCTTGTCTGAGAAGCTCTTTATTTCTGCTTTATTATTGAAGGGTAGTTTTGTCATATACAGTATACTTGGTTGGCAGCTTGTTTTTCCTTAACTGTTTTTTCCCTTAACTTGGGTCTATCATTCTACTCTCCTTTGACCTGCGAAATTTCTTCTGAAAAGTCTACATATTCTTGTTGAGGTTCTCTTGTACATGCAAGTAGTTTTTCTCTTGCTGCTTTAAACATTTTCTTTGTCTAAATTTTGACAATTTGACTATAATGTGTCTTCATGTGCATTTCTTTGGATTTTTCTTATTTGAGATCTTTGACCTTCCTGGATCTGGTGAATCTTTTCTGTGGTTTGGGATGTTTCCAACCTTTATTTATTTGAAAAAGATTTCTAGTTTGTATTCTTTAAAATGTATTAAAATGTCTGATAGCTTTAGAAGAGATTGCTAAAATTGAACAGTAATCTAATTGGTGTTAGAACCTTCATCAGCAACAGTGGCTGCTAGAGAGTAAATAAAGTTTTTTGTTGTTGTTGTTGAAAACAAACTAATTTTTAGTCTAAAATCATATAGGTAACAAAGCAGTTTAAAATTCAACAATAAAAAGCACTGAAACAAAGATATATTGCAAGGAAATAATTTGAAAATTTGCTTGCATTGCACTCCACATAAAAACCATTAGCCAAAGTGAAGTAAAATTTAAAAAAGCTACAAGAAATAAAATGACACGTGACACAAAGCACTATACTGTAGATAAGTTCACAAAAAATAAATTCAAAGCAACCTTAAATATTTTCATCATCTTGGATTGAATATAAATTAATATAGTCATTCAGGTATATACTGGGCAATGTATGTAAAGACTACACAAAGTACTTAAATCTTTTGACACACTTACTTGAGATAAATTGAAAAATAGAAAATGTAGGCATACATCAAAACAGAACTTTGAATAGTAACAGTAAATTGTAAGTTAATTAGCAAAATAATGGAGAAGTGTCTATGTAAATCATTGTGTGTTTGTATAGAATTATCAGGTCAGAGTTAATAGAGTTATCATTGAAAAAATAATCATGTGACAATGTAAATGATATTCCAATGTATATGTTATTTTAAATTTGGGGCACATTATTTTAATTATAAACATTTCCGTTTATCAAACTTATCTCTGGAGGTTATATATATTAAAGGCCAATTTACAATATTTGTGAGCAGAATATTATTTCAATTTTTTTTTAGCAATGGATAAATGTAACAATCTAATAGAGTCAAACATTTTAGAGAACTTTTCAAAGAGTGCTAGTGTGTTAATTGCCTGTTTAAACACATTTTTTAAAAGTATGAGAACAGTTTCACACATAGGATGATACACTGAACTATTCTAAAGTGATTTGTGTTTTCAAAGAATTCACTAAATAGATTCAACATTTTAATCATGTTGCATCAAATTATTATTTGACTGCTAAATCTACCTTAGAAAAATCAATAGGACTTCTCAAGATGGTTGAGTAGTTGCAGATTTTGTATGTCATACCTAACATGTCTAAAAGCTTTCTCTCATTATGCAAAAAGTCATGAATAATCAGGTCAAGGCGGCATGCAAAGAAAATTATCAGACTGTGAAACTAAGGTAAGGCCTATTAGGCACAAGCTGTACACCTGTTTGCTCATTTCTCACTTTAAATGGTTTGTCATTGTGTTTATAAAATCTCATTATATTGAGAGTTCCATAAGGAAAGTTTCTTAAAATAAATTCTACTCAACAGTAAGCCAACTTATATTAAACTAAATAATTCTTCAGGACTCTAATCTATACTTGAAATATTATATGTGTGAAATATTATACATAAAACATATATTCAAAAATTATATAATTTAACTTATATAGAATAAAATTTTTACTACAAAATATTGACAATTTCCAACAAGAAAATCTGCCAATTTATAAAAAGTTTTAGACATTATTGTCTGTGCTTGCCAGAATATCCACTTCAAATATAGTTTTTCGTTTTTGTTTTTTGAGACGGAGTCTTGCTCTGTTACCCAGGAGGTGGTGCAGTAGCTCCATCTTGTCTCATGGCAACCTCCACCTCCCCAGTCCAAGCGATTTTCCTGCCTCAGCCTCCCAAGTAACTGGGACTGCAGGTATGCACCGCTACACCTGGCCAACTGTTGTATTTTTTCAGTAGAGAGTGTTTCATTACGTTGGCCACACTGGTCACAAGCTCCTGACCTCAAATGATCCACCCGCCTTGGCCTCCCAGAGTGCTGGAGTTACAGGTGGGATCCACTGTGCGCAAGCATCAAATATAGTTTTACCTTTAAATTGAAACTTACATAGATTTCAAGAGAATTACAATAGTGAAGTATATTTTATTTAGCCCTTTCACATATTGTTGTTGTAAAGACATATATTTGGCTTACACTTCCTCAAAATGGGAATATTTGTTTTTATTTCATTCTGCATATATCTAGCTTACTAAAAAAATAGAACTGTAATGCTTAAAATATATAAGATATTGGCTATATATGTTCTTCTGTAAGCCCTTAAAAAATATCATACAGCAGGGTGACTATAGTAAAACCCAATATATTGTGTATTTCAAAGTATCTCGTGGAGAACATTTGTTATATTCCCAATGCAGAGAAATGATAAATGCTTGAAGTGATGGATCTCCTAAATACCCTGACTTCATCATTACACATTCTATGCATGTATTAAAACATCACTTGTAACCCGTACATATGTCGTGTTTTTAAATTATGTTTAAGCAGAACTTCTATTAAAAATTTGAAATTACAGTGTAGTTTTTCTTACTATCTCTAACTTTTATCTTATTTTTCTGATTTTATGATGTTTATTAATATTGGCAGTAGTAATTTAGGAAGTTAAAACAAAATATTGCCCTTCTTCCAGAAATTTTGTTCTCATTAATACACTTTTAAAACAGTAGATTCTATAAATATATTCCAGTTACCAAATCTGTCATCATTTAATTCTATAAATGTAAAGATTGCACGTGTATTATACACGTGCATTGAAAAATAACTATTTTAGGAAATAATTGTATTCTTAGATTAATTTAACAAAGCAAGCAGAAAATATTTATTTTATACTAAATGGTGTTACATATTTGATACTTTGTATTTTATAGTGCTATATTACTTGCGTATGCAAACATATGAGTTGGATAAATATTATAATTTATTATTTTTATTTTAGTTTTTATCAATGCCATGACTCTTTAAGTGTGAAATACTTTGCTAAAATAAGCTTTTAACAAAATAAAAAGTATACTTTACTTCAAAGAAGTTTAGAATATATCTGCAATGTACATTGTGTATTTAGAATGTGAAATCAATTCCAATTTAATATGAAGCAGGGCAAGGGTTAGTGAGAGATTTGAGGAATATCAAGTATAGTTTGGAAGCAAAGCATCAGTCTTGTAATCATAACCTAGAGTTTCAAGAAGGGCATATCTAAGCTTCTGCAGGAGTTGAAAACTGTCAGTAAAGGTACCAAAGCGAATTTACTACAGTACGGAGTCTCTGAACATGGAGAAGTAGATAGTATAATAACTTAGCAAGGAGGACCACAGGTTAATAAAATTGAACTTTATAGACTAAGAAAGTTTATTTGCAGTGAATATTTTAAAAACTCTGCCAGATAATTAAACTCTATGGAATGAAATGTGTAAGTAAAAATTAACAAAATGTTCCAAATTTTCTTTCTTTAATATTTGTTTGAGTTGTGTTGTCACTTGAAAAGGTAGCTCTAACAATTGAGGATCTTGCTGATTATGGCAATTCATTCATTCATTTATTCACTTATTCAGCACTAAATAACTATGTCGTCAATACTTACGAACCACCAGCCACTGTCTTAATTCCCATGGATATAGAAAACCTCTTTGTGTTTACAAAACGTATGCTCCAGAAGGAAAAGCATATAATAAACAAAACATATGGAATAATCACAGTCAGGTATGTCAGATGGATGACTGAAATGGATGAAGAAAGAATATGAAGAAGAAGGGAAATATTAGGATGGAAGGGTAGGGATGTTGTGGATGTGGAGGCAATTTCAATTTCAATTACAATGGTCAAGAAAACTTCACTGAGATTGTCATATCTCAGCAAAGACCTGACAGTGTTAATGAAATGAGTTACATGGATTACTAAGGGAGGAACATTCCCGGCAGAGAAAATAACAAGTAAAAGTAAATTGAGACAGGGTTTTGCCTGTCTGCCTGTGCATGGGAGGTCGATACTGATCAAATGAGTGATATATGAGGAAAAACGAAGTCAGGGAGGGTGTGAGAGGAGTGGGTGGCAGATCATCATAGGTTTTGTAGGACCTTGTAGGCTATATACATACGCTTGTTTTTACACTAAATGAGATGGGTCTTTATGTTTCGAATGGAGGCTTGACACGATTTTTTACTGTAAAAAGATTTGCCAGTTGTGGCATACATCAAATATACATGAAGGGAGTAGGGGGATAACGAAAAAGGCAAGCAGATCAATTGGTAGCCTTATGAAAAAATTCAAGAAAAACATGACAAAGTGCTATCTCCTGGTCCACAAGGAGATATGGACTTGAGATAATGCAAGTCTAACATATCTCCTCTTGGACCAGGAGATAGCATTTTGATGGGATAGCAGTGAAATTCTGAATGTATTTTGAAGGTAGTGCAGATAGGACTTGCTGATGTCCAAATATGGGATGTGATTTTGGGGTTACTAGAGAAGGCAATTGGAAGGACAAAGCTGCTATTTATTGACAATTGGAAATTATGATTTGAATTTTGGACAAACATGGCTTGAGATGTCTATTCCACACCCAAACGGAGATATTGAATATACAAGTCTGGAGTTCAGAGACAAATTTCATCTGCAGATATAGCTTTTGCAATTTTCAGAACATACATGGTATAAAATTCACAAAAGAGTTAACTGAATTAAGATCAGTGAATGAGTATAGATAGTTAAAAAACCAGTACCTAGGCATATACAGAGATGTGCTGTGACGAAACAGGTGGAAAATGCATTTAAAATCTGTCTAAATGATGAAGGAAGTTATTTGGATCACATTCAGAAGTGAGTTAGAAAGTAAAGGTGAAAATTAGTGTAAATAAAATTAAGTAAATGACAACAGGCAATTTAACTTTGAATAGGGAAGTAACACACTTAACTACAGTATGACCAGCAAGTTAGGATTAGTGCGAAAATAAAATATGCTTGCAAAATTAATGTGGATAAAGTCTTTTTCTCCTACCATAACAAACCAAAAAGGATGGAGTTTAAGTAGCAAATAATACAGATACCACTAAGAAGATCAGTTTCTTCTCATGAACAGGTTAAGATATAATGACATGCAAGATAAAGAAATATAATATTAAAAGTATTTATATTTTAATATAATATGTTTCTAAAATATTAAAAGAAAGTATTAAATATTAAAAATATTAAAAAGAACTTTAGAGAAGTATATGGATTAAACTGTATGAATATAAAAGAAAGTTTGAATTTCAGGTTCTGGGTGATGTGGATTTGACATAGAGTAGAAAATTAAAACATGAAAATGAAAACTGTGTGCCTTTTCTTAACCTGAGACACTGGTAAAGTGAAAGACACAAATGACTTCGAAGATTTCTCTAGTGAAGTAAGATTTGGAGCTGAGAAAAACTGCTAAACTTTCTTAGTCCCAAATAAACAGAACGACATGGGCATTCTTGCATAATCTGAATGAGTGACTCCTTGCACAGCTGAATCTTCTCAACCCTTTCAAGAACTCCAAGGTCCCTGAGCTAACTGGTTGAACTGGGAATGGAGCTGGTCTAGTTGAAGAGGAATGTAAGCTTGTGTGAGCATTTCTAACTTCTCTCAAGTAGTATCCAAACTTTAATAACTATTTTATTTCCAACTCATGACACACATTAATTCAACATTCACAAGAGGAGAGTAACTCCCTAACAAAGACGTATTTTATTTTGTCCAAATTAAGAAATGTCCATTCTGATGAGCTAGTTTATAATTAGGAACATTTAACATACATAGGAGTGCCGACAATACAATAGGGAAGAAAATAGTTTGATTCAAATATGGCACGTGACATTTGGAGTTTGAGTGAATTCAGCCCACATGTCTTAAATTGGTAGTAGAAGGAACTGCACATTCAAAGTTACATATTTCATTGAAGGAATGTCTAATTGAACTAAAGTCAACTGAGGAACTTCCTTAATTATAATTCTAGACATAATTGACTCAAATATTGCTGTTTTTAACTTCGTAGTTTTAAAGCAAAAATGCACATTAACTATATATTCCAATCTATCATTTGGTTATGCAGCCCAAATAAGTTAATAGGTTGCCATCAATAGGCTTGATATTTTTGGAGTACATATTAAATACTTTTCTATTATGTGTTCCAGGCTAGAGGCATTCAGTATTGTCTATAATAATCTATAATAAAAGAGAGCAAATACAAATTTTGTGATTTTATAATATATATTTTAGTTATTGTTCAATACCAGTAATTTAATATCCTGAAAATTCACACTGAGGAACCAAACCCAAAGGAACTCTCCATATTGTTAGAGGCCTCATCTCACAAAATATATTGTTGGTTTGAATGCCCCTCTGACAAGTTATTTTTCATTATTTGCATCTTTGGAGTAGTAGAAGTATAGAATTTAACTGAGCAAATAACTTTAAATTTACTGCAGTCCTACATTTAATTGAATTTGTGGCAACATCTTGAGTAAGAAATCAAAAGAAGCTACAATCAAATCAGCAAGGAGTTCATTAAATCTGCTGTTGATATTATTCTTGCATTTGTTCCCATCTAATCCTTTGACAAATTCCAACTATAATCTACTGGAGCAATTTACTTTATGTCCAAACTTTTCTTTTTCAAGTTAGCCATAGTGACTGTTCATGAAGGAATACATGTTTTTCTTTGAATATGATATGTAAACTGGTTTTAATCATAAAAGAAGCTTTATATTTAGTTTTCTGAGCAGTCTTATGTGGCTAAGTTTTATATGCTATATTGCTCAACTTGTATTTAAATGAATGAACAGCATTTTTCAGCTTGCCAACTATGATAATACAATTGAATACTAATGATATTTCTTCCCATTTCCTTAAGAACATCAATTTCCTAAAAAAAAGATTAATCTTTCTTGTTTATCGGCTCTTTGTCATCAAAACAACAATAACAAGGTCATTATTCTGATTGTTTATTACTGATATGCATGGACTTAATTTTTCTGGATATTTGTCATTATTTATTATTAGGAAATTGAGATGAAAATTTCACTTTGAATGATTCTACATTATGACTGTATGAAGTATTTAATAATTTTCTTTACCTTTTCAAAGGAAAGTTAGATGTATATTTTTTGAGGAAACTATCAGTGGCTCAGGAGTCAATCAGTTTTAGCTTTTAAATCTCTGATCAGAAACTTACTGGTTGTGGGACCTTGAGAAAGCACATCAACTTTCTGAACTTGTTTCCTCACCTCTAAAATGGGTTAAATATTCTACCATGAAAAAAATCACTGTGAGAGAAATAGTTTATGGAGAAGAGTTACTTAATGACAAGTGCATACTGAATTATGAGAAGCATAAATGCTTTCTTTGTAGAACAGTCTGCAACCATTGCTTTTCAGCTTTTAAAATGCATTTTTTCCTATACTATTTCCATGGTTGATTACAATTACGTGATTTTTATTAATTATATTATTGTCAGATAATTTTTGTTGTTTTTAATTCATATATTCTGCAAAGAAGATCTTTAACAATAATGTAAGCACTTTTAAACTTATTAAAATAAATCATCTTAATATTGATTATTGCCAAATTCATTTATTATTTAAAATTAGGGTTAATGTATCTGCAGAATTTGTAATATATTCATTTACATGCATATCAAGTAATTGTACAGTGGGAGATGGTGAGTTGGCTTCACTATACCTGGTCTGTAGGTGTACATGCAAAATTCAATGATAGTACTCAGATGCATATTTGACTGTTGCAGTTTTGGTGTTTATTCCTTTGAAGATACCTCAATTAGAGTCAATTTTATTTCCTCCAATATTCTGCTTTACCAATAACCTCTTTTTTTCTGCCATAGCTAATTTCTCAGAGATAAATTGAATTGACCATCTTGACCTTTATTGTTTTCTTGATAATTTCTTGAATTCTTCTTACATAATACATTCACCATTTAAGTAGTATTCCTGACATATCAATAGTTCTTGACATAAATACAGACTGTATATATATATATGTGTATATATATATATGTGTGTGTGTATATATATATATATTTGATACAGAGTCTTGCTCTGTCACCAGGCTGGAGTGCAGTGGCATGATCTCGGCTCACTGCAACCTCCGCCTCCTGGGTTCAAGCAATTCTCCTGCCTCAGCCTCCCAAGTAGCTAGGGCCACAGGTGTGTGCCACCACGCCCAGCTATTTTTTTGTATTTTTAGTAGAGATGAAGTTTCACTGTGTTGGCCAGGATGGTCTTGATCTCTTGACTTCGTGATCCGCTCGCCTTGGCCTCCCAAAGTGCTGGGATTACAGGCATAAGCCACCTCGCCCAGCCCAGACTGTACATTCTTATGGATGGAAGCGTTAGGTTTGGTTTTGTAAATATTTATCATTTCCTTGTATGTATCAGGCATTTTGCTAAGAACCAAGAACACTAAAACAAAGTGCTTGCCTATAAACTTTGCCTTACTGAGTGAGTGACTCTTAAATACCCAACTTCCGTTTTGCACTGAAAAAAACGTGAGATGCACTTAAGTGGCATGCTTAAATTTGCACATCTATTTAGTTAGCAGAGCTAGGAAGACATCCAGTATATCCTAACTTTCATTCAAGTTATAACATGCTGTCTCCACGTTACTAATTATGGAGGGGTAAAGTACACAGACCACATTTTCTTTTAATCTACCAAATCTCTATGGACTTTCTTTTTTAAATGAGGTTAGTGACAGGAATGTCAATGGGTTAATGAAAGGTGAAACTATTGAACATTTTATTTCAAATTCACTTTGAGTATAAAATACTGAATGGCATTTGAGTCTAGAACTTGACTCTATGCTTGCCATAGACTGTTAAGATGAGAAATGTTGATTATCTGGTTAATTTGTCAATGTAGACAGTCAGTCAAGCCCCAACATGAACCTTCTTTAGCGTGTATAATCTAAGTTAACTGAAGACATAGTCTAAATTGATTGTTAATTGCTAACTTTTCCTTTAGTTTGGTTCCTACAGACTTCAGTTGAAAAAAGGCAGTAATTTCACTCTAATGCATGGTTTGTCTTCCCTCTTCTACAAACCCAATCTCTCAAATTTTAAGACTTAATAATAAAATTGCTCATTCAGGGGAAGAAGTGTTTGGTATATAATAACAAACACTATTTTTAAACAACCACTTAGTGATAAGACTCCTTAAATATACTTACTTGCATTAATCCATTTACTTATGTCATATAGTTATTAAAATTATCCCCTATTAAAGATCAGGATATTAGAGATGTTAAATAAATTAACCAAGGTTATATATCTAGAAAGTAGTAAACCTAGTATATAAATTTTTTTATTAAGCATGTCAGATGTCTCTATTTAAAATGGGTGACTAAAGCTCAGGATGAAATCTTGTATAAGAAACAAAAGCCACTATGATTAATATCCATACTTGGTATTATATTTAATGTGATGTCAAAAATTTTTTAAATCTTGAAATATATGAAATGTGGTATCAGGTTTACTGTATGCCACAGCAAATAGGAATAACATTTGTCCAGAAAGACAAATGATAACTTTGAGAAAATAAATCTGTATTTTGAGTTCATGAGGTATAAAGTATAGCTAAGAACTCACTAGTAATGTTCTGAATAGAAGCGGTACAAGAATTAGTATATACTACATATTATTTGTAGACAATAATTGATAACTCAAATTTAATAATTTTTAAAGTTCTAAAGAGAGGCCCTTACCAGTATCTAGTTGTGTTCATATCATAACTAAAATAAACATCATTTGTGTATCTATTTTAAGGAACTGTACAACTGCTGTCCCTATATTGACATTCTATACTTGTATAGTTACATGTTTTATAGTCAGATGATTAGGCCAGATATCAGAGCCTTCAGTCTTTTCCATTACAAATTCTGATACATACGGAAACACAAATATATTACTAATGGGTACCTTAGTGTGTCACCCTTAATCTAAACATTTCAGTGATTCTTCATTCCTACAAAATAAAATTGTTTCCCAAACTACATTTCCAGCTTCATTCTCACTATTCCATTTTATTTGTAAGATCTGTTCAAATTGGATAAGGGAGGGTTCTTTAAGAAATCCCATGATTGACCAGGCACGTTGGCTCACACCTGTAATCCCAGCACTTTGGAAGGTCGCAGTGGGCAAATGACGAGGTCAGGAGTTCAAGACCAGACTAGCCAACATGACGAAATCCCATCTCTACTAAAACACACAAAAATTAGCTGGGTATGGTGGCTCGTGCCTGTAATCTCAGCTATTCGGGAGGCTGAGGTAGGAGAATTGCTTGAAACCGGGACCCTGGAGGCTGACATTGCAGTATGAGCCGAGATTGCACCACAGCACTCCAGCCTGGACTACAGAGAGAAACTCCATCTCAAAAAAAAAAAAAAAAAAAAAAAAAAAAAAATATCCTATGATTTTCTACTTCCATGCCTTGGAATTCCACATTATTTCTTCCAAACAGTTATAGGTGTATACCCCTTATCTTTTGAATATAAGTTGCAAATACCTTGTCCTTTAAGATTCAATGCATGAAAACAATGTCCCCTATTTCTAGTCCCCCAGCTAAAATGTAATATGTTTTCTGCTCTGATTCTAATTATATCTCACTGGGTTCTTTCCAAGGTGCTATTACATTCCACTGGGTCTCTTGTAATTTTTCTTTTCTTTTTTTTTTTTTTTTTT
>NW_016107483.1:3511536-3554713 GCF_001604975.1 Cebus imitator | reverse complement strand
TTTTCCTTGAAGCTTTTTTGTTTTACTTTAATTTATGGGGTACATGTGCAAATCTTGCAGGTTGCTATATAGGTATACACTTGCTGTGGTGGTTTGCTGCCTCCATCCCCTTGTCCCCTACATTTGGTATTTCTCCCAATGTTATCTCTTCCCAGTCTGCCACCCTACCCGCCACTATGCCTCCCCTAGCTCCCCACCCTGCAACAGACTCCATTGTGTAATGTTCCCCTCCCTGTGTCCATGTGTTCTCATTGTTCAACACCCACCTATGAGTTAGAACATGCGGTGTTTGTTTTCTGTTCTTCCATCAGTTTGCTGAAATGATTGTTTCCAGATACATTCATGTCCCTGCAAAGGACATGGCCTCATCCTTTTTTATGGCTGCATAGTATTCCATGGTGTGTATGTGTCACATTTTCTTTGTCCAGTCTATCATTGATGGGCATTTGGGTTGGTTCCAGGTCTTTTCTATTGTAAACAGTGGAGCAATGAACATACATGTGCATGTATCTTTATAATAGAACAATTTATAATCCTTTCCGTATATATTCAGTAATGAGATTACTGGATCAAATGGAATTTCTATTTCTAGGTCCTTGAGGGATTGCCACATTGTCTTCCACAATGGTTGAACTAATTTACACTCCCGCCGACAGTGTAAAAGCATTCCTATTTCTCCACATCCTCTCCAGCATCTGTTGTCCAGATTTTTTAATGATTGCCATTCTAAGTGGTGTGAGATGGTATCTCAGTGTGGTTTTGATTTGTATTTCTCTAATGACCAGTGATGATGAGCTTTTTTTTCATGTGTTTGTTGGCCTCATATATGTCATCTGCAAATACAGACAATTTTACTTCCTCTTTTCCTAATTGAATACCCTTTGTTCCTTTTTCTTGCCTGATTGCAGGTCTCTTGCAATTTTTCTATGTGCTTTATCACACTCACAAGATGCTGCAGTGATTTAAGGCAGAGATACTATTTTATAAATCTTTGTATACTCCACTCTACCTTGTTTATAATCTTTTAAGATGAGAATTTAAAAATAATAAATATAGACTAACATAGACTAGCATATGCACTTTTATTGATAGAGCTAAGAGTCAAATAAGTTAAATGATTTTTCTTAAGATCCTGGGAAAGAAAACATATACCACATCTCTTATTCCAAAACAAAAACCAAGAAACTTCTGTTTTTCTGGATGTAATTATACCATTCACAAGTCTTTGAACTCTAGCGTTTGAAGGATGGCATGAACTCTGGCTTCATCTGGACTGGTATGGTTCTCTAAGTGGTAGATGTCTAGAGGTAGAGAGATTGAGGAAAACAACAAGAGTTTCCAGGTTGGGGGTGATGCCCAGACTCCTTTGGATGATAATTTTGTTATAGGCAAGTCTTTCAGTTTTGGCCACAGTGCCCGTAATAAGATAGGAAGGATTCAGGAAGAACTAGACAGGGTACTGGGGTCCCAGCCAAGCAGCTGAGCTTTAAGGCAAACTCCTAACAATATGTCAGGCTCTTTCCTTTCATGGGCCTTGTACTCACTTCATTTTTCTTAGGCCTCTTCATCTTTCCCCCAATGCTCACCTACCCTCTAACCCCAAAAGCAGATCCTTGGAGGTTTGCCCCTTTTTCTCAGGACTCAGTTTTGAATTCTGCATAGAAACCTACATAATGACCTATGACATGTTCTTAGCACTCAACTTTCCCTGAAAACAAAAATTATTTAATTATTTGCATAATTATGAACACTGTTTCCCAAATGGACTATAACCTTGTCAAGGGCCAGGATTTTGTCCTGAATACTCCTATATACCCAAGAGCCTAACAAACCATTGGACAATAGGAAATATTTAATAAATCTTTGTTAGCTGCCTTGAAAGGAAGAGATAAAATATGAAAAGCATCAACTGATTCATAAAACATGAGGGCGAGCTTTATCCTGCTGGGCAACTGTTACTCAAAGATGGTGTTCCAGTTTACTATCGTATTGTTTAGGGTTATGGTAGGAAAATAAAATGAACACCCATGTCTGGGTTTGCTGTGGTTATATTTCCTCTTATATGATTAGGTTTTAGTTAAACAGCCTGAGAGTGGAGGAGGCTTCAGCTGCAGGTTGGCAATGCTGAGTGTTACTATGTTGATGCTACTAATACTTACAAATCAAGTAGGTTAGCAGGTTTTGCCTTGAACACAGAGAAAGCTGTCAGTTTTTGTCAGAGGGGCAAAAGATGGAACCAGATTTGCCTCCTGTAGGAAGGTGAGACCTCACTTGGCCATCCCAGCCCAAAGAGAAGTCTTCTTTCTCTGAAATGGAGGAGATCTGATTGCTTGCAGCAGCACTGATGCAGTTAAGGACATTTCCACATAAATATGTGTTATCCCTTTGTTGAAAATTCATATATACTTAGTGATTACTGATTGTACACTGGTTATCTTTTTGGCGTGTCTAGAGAAATCCCTGGTTTCTGAACAGACCAGGGATTCCAAACAGGAATGGATGGAGAAAGGCATTTGAAAGGAAATTCAAGAGAGAGCTTCTTAAAAGCAAAGACCGGTTGTCACTGTTCATCCCTAAGCCTTATCTGAATGTGTGCAGCAAAGAAAATGTTTGTTGAATAAGCTGCCTTAATAGTCTCAAATTATAAAATTTAGGAGATAGGCAATTTATGTAAAAATAATATTAAAATTTGATAAAATTAGAACATATTTGAAATACTGAAATTAATTTGTAGAGTTAGCTCATTGTGAAACAAAGACTCAGTAAGAAGGATAGCGTATAGTCATTGACTAAAAATACCAGTGAAAGGACATCTTTAAAGCAAACTATTTGAAATCGAGAACCAGAATAGTATGTATTACATGAGCACATTGACTGTGGTTTTTAAAATGTTCCCAAAAAAGTGTAATAAATCCCTTATCCTCAGAATATGGAATAGATTACTCCCATTTTAACAACTAGAATACTGAGTGTATTGATGCAATATTACTTTGAAGGGCTATTTTAGTTCTTAAAGATTACTTACTTCTTTTATTTCTGACCTTATCTCTCTTGTCCCTATACTTAGTGATTAGTGATTGTAAATTGCTTTGTCTTTTGAGCATGTCTGCTGAAAGTGGTTGTGAACTTACCATGGATTCCTATCTAAAGAAACAAAGAAAATTGTTTTGTTAATTGGGAGGGCTTCTATTAATGCAATAAAAATTTTACATTTATTTTTAAACAATAATTACTATTTGCTAAATATAATTGCCACAATATAGACCCAGATTTTTGGAAGATTAAAAACGTCTATAAATCTAAAACTGGGTATATATATGGCCAAAAATTGTATTCTAATTACCCCATCAAGCATTAGGGCTTTTTATAGATTTTTAGATCAGATGGCATCATGCAGACGTGTCAGTTCTTTGCATAAAATTGATTCCGAAATAGAAGGGAATTCTGAAGCTGCTTCCGAATCTGTGGGGTTAATATATGTAAATACTCACATATCATATTTTGGGCATAAGAATATGGATTTAAGGCAGAAGGAATACATAGAAAATGTGGTATAGATCGGAAGATGTCAACCCTTAGTATTAAGTGTGCTAGTTTATGTGAATCCAACTTGCTCTGGAGACTCCAAAGCCTTTCTGCCAGGCCGCTTTGCATCCCATATTACTTCAGAGGTTGGGATGGATTGTGGGTTGTGAAGTGCTTTCAAATCAAAAACAACCAATTTACTGATTTATTTCTGATCTATGTTATTGACTGCTGACTTTTTTTCTGAAGCACCTGAGAGCTATAATACAGGGAACTCAAATTGTTTGAAAAGATTTAACAGAAGACCATTACGGTAGTCCCATTTTCTACTCAGCATTGCAATGACTGTGTAAACCCTGAGGTAAAAGTACTTTTTTCTGTTTCTTCTCTAGCAGATTCGTCAAAAAGAAACAAAGTACAACAGAGATTTCAAGGAATATGACAAAAATTCTAAACACCAATGACTAGGTAGATTACTGACAAAGATTTTTTTTTTAATGTTATTATTTGCAAGTATCTTTTGCACGTTTTTTCTCATTTACTTCTCATGAAAGGCATGAGTGATGGCTGTTTAACCCTATTTTCAATTGAAGAGACTGGGGCTTATGGCTCCTAAGCATTTTGAATTTTTGTCCAGGCATTTTGTATTATGTCACAGCTATAACTGAGTGTCTGAGGCACTATGCCAGTGGTATCCAAATAATCTTCTCTAGACCAAGCAGGTATCTGAAGAAGGTTCATGGATGTGCAAGGATATGAGAAAAATGAGTACATTTGTGAGTTTCACATAATACCCTGTTTGTAAGAATTATTAACTTTATTCTGAAATTGTTCTTCCTATCTTTTGTGTTAAAATATCCTCTTTTTAAAAACTCATATGAAAGGCATTTATATCAGTTTTTACTTGGATGCTCTCATGAATATAAAGACTTCTTAGCAGTTGCTATTTATTTTTAAATGACTTGTTACAGGAATATAAAATACAAGATCTTCTGTACCAAAATTATGTTTCCATAGATAATAAAAATTGGCACCCTGCACTTCCCAAACTTGTTCTGAACTGATCAGTGATGGGAAATGATCCAAAACCAAGAAAGTAGAGGTCAAGGTGCTATGTGATATGGAACAACCACAGAGCTATTACATGAAAATTAGCAAAACACATTCATAGCTGTACAATAAAACAGAAGAGTATGTTCACAGATACACTAGAATGTACAGAGAATACATCTGAAAGGACATAGGCTGCTTCTAGGGATGTCTCATTGGGGATCAGACTGGGAGGGAGATATACTCTTTGCCTTTATAGATACTTGGAATTTTGTACCATGAGCTTCATATAAAATGCTAAAAAAAATACATATATAATTTTTATAAAGACCCCATAGGAGAGAGAAGGCAGGAATGAGAGTCACGTTACTGGCCTGAAATAAGAAACAAGAAAACGAAGTTCCTACTGGAAAGGAGTAAATATCAAAGGAAGAATCACAGGGAGAAATTGTGTTTTCTCTTTTTATTAATGAAACTATGACTAAGCATCTGCAACACGATACAGACTCTATTTAGGCAAAGTAGGTATGGAAAATAAAACATAGCCTAGATTACACAGCAAGGGGCCTACATGTCAGGAGGTAGCACAGGAATGCATCCTCCCCAGACTGGGGACTGATGCAGACCCGGCCCTTGCCATTCTTGCCAACTGAGAGGAGACGCCTCTATGTAATTCTTCTCTTCTCTTCCCAATCTGCAATCGCAAATAACATAAGCTGAGCCAAGACATCCAGTGGCTAAAATGGAATAGTGTTAGTGTTTTCCAGTGTCTGGGGGTGTGGAAAAGGGAGAGTTGAGGGAGGGAGAGGATAAAATTATAAATAGAAAGCATTCAAGTTCAGTATTTTCTTCTATAAATTTCACTTCCATTTTTTAGGGCATGATACAATTTGTCTGCATTTATGTGTGCTAGCAGCCACCAACAATGTGCAAGAAAAATAACTCATAAGATAGTATCAGCAATAAAATATGATTCCTAATTCCTCAGTTTCTTTAGACGTGGGTGGGGGGCCGAGATCACATGTGATATTATTTACATATAATCTGCTTGCCTTGTATAAAATTGTTCTCCTGTGTATGAATGCAAGGTGTCCTATAAAGTACATGGCATCTGCAGCTTAGTGTAGAATATTGTACTTCACATTCTGCAAAGTGGCTCACGGGGCTGGGATAAATGTCTTATTATGATATATTTATCTCATCATGTGAGTGATATGAGCTCAGGTCTCCTGATGCCTGTATTAAAAAATGAATCCCCCATATTGTTCAACTAGAATAGCATTTCTGGTTAGACTTCAGAAAAAAATTTTAAAGGTTATATGTAGTTCTTTAATAACTGATTTTTTGTATGCATATCTTTTCTGAAAAGGGTATTTTGTGAAATCTTTGCTTCCTTTCAATTTAAGTGGTTTCTTAGAATGTTTTGCTAGGTGTGATGATATCAGACTGAACAGTGTATTCTAATATATGTCATTGTTATTCAAACAAGTAAGTTACTTTGCTTCAAAGTGTATACCAGCAAATGAATATAATATTTTGCCTCTATGTTACAATCAATTTATGTTCCTGGTCATCAAGAAGCCATTATACAGTGGTTAAGTCTGAACAGAATATTTTCTTTTTTCATAGTTTTAACTACAGATATATCTGTAATTGCTTCACTTGATTTTTTATTAATACTTGAGTCTGTTTCCAAGACACCTACCAGACTCTGAGGCGAATGCCCCCAACTCCCATTTTTTTTTCTGGTTATAACCTTTAGACAATGTAGAAATTCTGATTATGTCCATTAAAAATATGACTTGACATAGCTAGAGACTTTAATGTGTTTTCTAAGAAAATGAACTATTCAGACATTAAGAATTAAAGTAAGAATTTGCTAATGTTTCCATACCTATTCTCTCCATCTGAATACTTTTAATTGTTGAAATTTTCAATCTACGTAAATTTTAATTGGCACACTTTCTCATTAATGATCTATAGTGTATTTATATGTGTAAATCAAAGTGTGGACTGGTTGAATTGAACAGCACATAAACTATGATTGTGGCGAATTATAAGTAGATGGGTGAGTAGATTAGCATACATGTGTGGCAGTGTTTTCCTTAACATCACTCCAGTATATCTGTCTGAGTGAATCTGACAAAAAGCTTGTTGTAGTTGCGAAGGAAATAATTTACATTTTTCTTCACCAGCTACGTTATATAACAACTGTATGTACATCCTGGCATAATAACTGAATATAGCTATTGAGAATAAAAGCTTGGACTTGATGAATATTTTCATTTAATAACCAGACAGCATTTGAGTAGGAATATTAATCACTGAAATCTGAGAAATTAATACTAATACTGAGCAGTTATAACAATGTGGAGCTTAGATGTTTAAGGCAGTAAAAAGCTTTGCCTTCTTAAAAATGCTCTTTCATAGCTATACAAAATTCATGTAACTAAATCTAAACACTGACCTTTATTCATGCATGTTTAGAGAAAATTCTCCTGTGTGTTTGTGTGTGTGTGTGTAAAAGTACTTTTCTCATAGTATTAATTTTGCGTTGCCCAAAGGCTTCCTTAGCATGACATTCTTGGAACTCAGATTTGGAAGTGCACAAAAGAGCTGTATTTGTTGCCAATTCAAGAAATGTGTTTTCAAAACAAGGATAACATTTTATTTTTCTTCCTCCCTGGTTCTGCAGTAGTGTAAGTGTTAAAGCCTGAGAGGTTTAGAAAGCTGCAGTGAATGTGTTAAGACTGTTAATGAAGCTTCTGAATCTAAGGACAAAATTAGCTCTCACACCCACACTGCGCAAAGTACAGCAACTGTCTGATAGAATTGCATCATGACTTTTACCTGGGGACACGGGTATTATATTCAGCTGAATTGATGAAATTGGGAAGACAGATGTGCCCAAAGGACATTTTAAGAAGCTTGTACCTACATAAATTGCTTGTGAAAAATCTCTAAAATTTGAATAAGAAACCAATGTAAAATGCTTTCTGCCTGTAAACTTCAGGTCATATGATATATATTATCTAGCATATTCTTTAAGGAAAAGAACATTTGACTTTCTGTTGATATCAAATAGTCTATACAATGTCAAGCCCAATGAATGCCTGTTTTCCCTTTTTTAAGATAAGTACTTGGGACTAGGGAGTTTAATGAAGGTTCCTAATTATTGTATGTCATTTGCTTAAAAACACTAAATTCAGACTTTCATTCCAATGTGAATGGCATATAAAGTGATTCACAGCGTTAAGAATTGAATAATATAACCATGTAGCAATTAAAATCACAAAAAAAAAGCAACAATGTCAACAAGCACCTCCAAGCAGATTACCAAAATCTGTAGGTCTTTGGACGTTGAGACAGGAGGATTCAATCCTACCACCCTCCACATGCAAAACTCTTAGAGATACTGACTTTTAAAAATGAGTTATTGTATTTCACTTTTAAAGACACAAATATTAAGAAACAGTTTTACTTGTATCTCCACATTGTAAACTCTTGATTATTTTTGGTGGCATGTATGTGGATTTGATTTAGGTTTGCTGTTCTAAGAAACATGGAAAATAGATACGTGAAGTCCAGAGGTTTGTGATTGTCAGTAGTAAAATGAGCATACTAAAGGAGTAGCTGTATTATTCTTACCTTAGAGCTTCATGTAATCAAAGAATACTAGATTCTTATGATTGTTCTTAGAAGTTTCAAACAGCATATCATAACCACACAGAAAATCATTTTAGTCTCTTAGAAAATTCTAGAAACCAGGATTAGGCCTATGTAACTAAATGAAACAGTAAGTCATTTAAAGGTATTAATTAAATGGCCTTTAAAACACTAAAAATCATCTGCAACCGACAGTGCCAACTCCACTTCTAACATGTGGTTGTTGACATCAAAGAAAGATGGGATAACCTTTGAAATTTATAAAACTATTAGTCCTGTCCACCAGAGGGCATGGATTTTCCATAGGAAAAGGACAGAATGTAAAGGTGGAAAAATCGATGGTTGTAATAGCTGATCTTTCTTTTGACTGGACACATTTTGTTTTTTAAGACACAATAATTTATAATTGATTTGCATAGGGAAACCAATGCTTAATTTTATTGTGACCCCCAACTCTGATTTCCTGCAGAATTTATTGCCTCTTTCACATCTTGGTAGTTCATGTATATTACTCTTTATTATCATGCACCTTCTTTTTATATGATCTTTCTTCCTAATTATACTGTCCTTCAAAGACATAGTCTTTTACTTATGACTCTCATTTCCATAGTAAAACACAACACCTTGTCCAGGGTAGGTGATAAATTATTATTTGTCAATGAAGATATTAATAGTTTTGAAATAATACAAATTATATCTATTGAAAAGTAAAATTACCATAGCAACCGACAATTTATAGAACATTTTTACATCCATTTTTTACTTTATCCCCAAACACCCCATTCTCTATTACATTTGTTTTATATTGTTTTCCAGGTTTGTGGTAGTAAATAAATTACTCATGCAAAATTAATTTTAAAAAATGGCTTTTCTAATAGAAAACACTTTTTTAGTCCTGAAAGCAAGACATTTAATAAAATTTTCTTTTAAATAAGCCATCATGAAAGTATTTAGTTTCCATCTTACTGCAGTAGCTTAGCTATCTTTGGAATTCAAAATTTAAAATTATTTCTAACTGGAAGGGAAAAAATCCGCATTACTCTTCTCTTTCTGTTTATACAAAAAAAAAAAAAAATTAACCTTGATATGTGTGAATTACCTAACTGAAGATCCTGTAATACATTTTCATATGTGCAGGCAGTCATTAGCAGAAAATTAATAGAAGCAATTTCTTGCCAAATTTCAGAGTTAGTAAATAGAGATTGCGAAAATAAGTAATCCTGAGTGATTCTACAACTGAATCATAATGGAAATAGTAAATTGGTAGTCAATTCAATGATTAAAATTGCAAGCTACCAACAATAATGTTTATTAAATTTATATTGCAAATGGGTTGACATGAAAAATACAAACCTTTCCAAAATCAGAATATTGACAATGTAATACAGCAATTTCACCACCATCATGCAAAATAATGATTGTAATTTCTAATTATTTTTAATCTTCTCTGCCATTTTTAGGGAATTCACTCTGAAGTTTTCACTCACTAAAATTAAAACAATTTAAATACTTAAATTCAGCAGTTAGAACACATTTAAAATTAACAAATCTAAAACACTTAACTACATACATAGCTTGTCTCTCTGTTTTTTTGAAATGAAGCTACTACACTTAGAAAATAAACTTGTCTAACAGGATCCGTCAGTAAATATCACTCAGCATCACAGAAGCTATTGCCAATCATGACCAACACATGATGCAGCGCCTTATACCCCTGTTCTCCAAAACATATGACAAAATATATTCACATTTGTTTCATTGCATTAGAATTTAATTTGATTAGTTAAGGGCTTTAAAATGCCTTTATTAAAATAAGTACACATTTTTCCAAAACTGCACCCCTGGACAAATAACCATAAAATCCCTGTAATTGCAAAAAAAAAAAAGTTTAAATTTTGGATTTCACTCAACTTTAGCCTATACAAATGTACAACATTTTAAAATCCCTTACTATCATTATTTCATAAAGATATCAGACACTATTCAGCCAGGTTTCAGTTAACTGCATTTGTTTTGGTGTCTGTTAATTGCTTTAAAATTACAGAAACATTTGAGGAAAGGTCTTTTTGCCAGACAATTTGCATTATATTGCCCGTTTCATTTTGTTAAATAGAGAGTGGGTTTTGGAGCAATCCCAGCATAATTTTCCAAGAATATTTTGAAAGATTCAAGCTTTTTTCATTTATTTAAATATATATATTTGTTACCAGCCTACAAGTCTACATATTACAAGCTTAAAAATTATATTTTTAACCCTTCGGTACTCTGATATTCTCTTCAGCTCTGTTAAGTACTGAACAATAGAAATTTACTTAAAATTTTGAAGAGCCTCAGGGAGGGTTAAGGCACAACTATCCTGCTATTGAGCTTGGCCTCTTAATGAAAAAACTAGTTTTCTATGAATCTATTGATTACTTGTTAAATTCTACAGAGCCATTAACTCAATATAGATACCAGCATTTTAATTATTTTTCCGAGCCCTTAAAATCCCGCCTATGGAAATAGTATGGGTAGAAAAGAGCTTTGCAGTGTATAAAGCAGAGCCAGGTTCTAATCCGTCTCCCCTTCATGCACACCGCTTAATATGTAATTCCTCAGTAATTTGATTCAACCTTTAGATCATTTGCACACGTATTGATTTACCCTACCAAGTAATATAGCAACTACTTCTCCAAGTCTTGCTTTCTTACTACAATAGTAGAAGGCTATTCTCAGCAGGCAGAATAAGGTAGGAAAAAATTACTTTTGTAGTCAATTAAATCATTTATCAACAACCGACAACAGATACTGATGAAATCCCTGTGCTCAAAGACTTCACTTCAGTTCTCAGAATAAACAGCTCCCAAGAGTCAAAATTAGGCTCTTTTACAGTACACAGAGATGGTTATAACACTTCCCTTTTAAATATATTTGTGCCCCAGTTATATCTGCCATAATTTATAGTAAATGGCTCTAAGGGTTCATTGTTTGTTAAATTAGGGATAGATCCAAGCTAAGTCTTGAAAATTGTGGCTGTCTAAATACGGTTCTTCTGAAGCTTACTTCTGTGAAGACCAGAAATGAATCTTCTGGTGAACAAGAATACAAGCTAATTTTATATGGTAACAAAGAGAAAACTTTTCCTCTTCCAATTTATTGTAAGCTAGGGTAAAGTAGTGCCACCGGGATCTGGAGTCAGGTTGCTTGAATTCAAATTTCAACGTTATGCTTTCTAACTGTGTGAGCCCATGCAATTTGCCTAGCCTCTGTAAGCTTCAATTTTTTTTCTTTTTGAAAATGGACATGATACGAAAAGGACCTACTTCATGAGATTGCTGGGACCTTCAATGCGTTATATAAGTTAATTAGCACAAGAACTAGAATATAGCAAGCTCTCATTAAATATTAGCTATTATTTTTTCATTGCCAATTTTGCCTTTGTTTATAAGGATTTCTAACAATGTACAACACACAACAAACATTTTAATGCCCACTAGAAGTCCATTTTCAAGTGAATGATAACTGAGTCCATTGAAATTGCTGAGGAATCAGCAGCCTCTGGACATGTTAACCATTCTTCATTGTAGATTCTTTAGGCTTTATCCCTGTATCAAGCCAGATCATCACAATGGTACATACAAGGACAATGTTACGTTGCCTGCTTCATAAATGCTTTCACAGAGCTATGATCTGGCATCATGCCCTTGGCTTCTTATCAAAGGTCAGTGCAAGAACTGACCATATAAAGAATGTTTCTGCTCTTTTTGTGAAACTGCTATTGAAGATATTATCCATTTTTGTGTTTAGTGTTCCTTTGACAAAGACTCTTGCTATAAATTCTTCTTAGAGCTAAATTTAATGATTTTGGTATATCACTTCTTTTGTTTTAAAGTGCTTTGTCCTTTTGGGAAGTAGAAAAGGTTTTAATAATAAATCGAAGATGCCTTTCAACATGTGCCATCCTAGAAAATGTAGCCAGCTACTGCTTTGTCTCCATCATCAGAGAGGAACAAAACTAATACATTTATTCTTATTTTCCAGTTTCAAACTTAAAACATTATCCTAGTAGAGAATATTTGCATGTGAAAAGGTAATCTTCAAGGCAGAGAAAAGAGTTGTGATATTCTCAGCAAACTGACACAGGAACAGAAAATCAAACACCGCATGTTCTCACTCATAGGCAGGTGTTGAACAATGAGAACACATGGACACAGGGAGGGGAGCATCACACACTGGGGTCTGTGCAGGGGAACTAGGGTAGGGACACTGGGGGGGTGGGGAGTTCGGGAGGGACAACATGGGGAGAAATGCCAGATACAGGTGATGGAGAGGAAGGCAGCAAACCACATTGCCATGCATGTACCTATGCAACAATCTTGCATGTTCTTCACATGTACCCCAAAATCTAAAAATGCAATATATATATATGTGTGTGTGTGTGTGTGTGTATATATATATATATATATATATATATATATATATATATAAAGTTGTGATACTGATGATAAAATTCCAGGACACAGACTCTTTGGAGGGAACAGTATTTCACAGTTTCTATTAATTCACATCATATAAATCAGGGGTTGTAAAATGAAAGATCTTTGACTTTTGTTTGGTTTGCACAGTATTTTATAAGATGTTATGCGGGCAGATATTAGACTTAACCACAATACAAGCATTTGTGCACTTATTGTCATCCTCTTATCCCTGCTAAATTCATCTATGCAATCAAGATCCTGTTCAAAAGTGGTAGAATGTGACATTAAGAGTCTCTGTTTCATTACTTTAGGCAGAAGAATCCCTTGGAAATTTACCTAAAAGTTTGCAAAACCTGGAGCATATATGTTCTGGAAAGCCAAAGGGAGCATGGGAAAAAGGTTTATGCTTCTTTCCTTCAGTCATTCTGCTCACCTTCTAAAATACAGTGGTTATTTCTGTTCCTTTTTGTGTTACCATGGGACCTGATGATCACCCTCTGAAAGTATAGAAGGATGAACAGAAATACGGATGTCACCAATTATTTCTCAGAGGCTGTTCTCTCCAACCTGGAACTGGGGAAGCAAATTTTTCTCTATTTGTTTATAAAATATACATACATACATGTATTATGCAGCTTGAAATATTGTTCTCATAATGAGGGGAGTATGGGGAGTCTATGGGAAAAGTTAGTGGTTCTAAACCACGCTAGAGGCCAATAACATGAGAAAATGATTATTCTGCCAGAGAGAAAACGCTGCCAGACATCAGGCAGAACTGTCCGTAGACAGCAACATTTTAAAGAAAATAATTTTTTCAGTATCAATTGGCCATGCGTTTTCTTCCCCCTCAAACTTCTAATAAGTAGGCACATATGTGAATTATTTACCCCAAAATCATGTTTATCAACAGATACCTAGGATAAAATACACTAATAGTAATACTCTCAGCCATCAGTAAATCTCAAAATCCAAAAGTTAGCTGGATTTTAGTTGAAAGCCTACTTTTCTGGTTTTTAACAATAACCACTTAAAAACTGAAATAACCAACATGCATACTTTTATATGGACGCATTGGTTTTATCATCATTTTTATTTTAAAGTTAGGACTTATCATCATACTTGGCCTTTTACCTACCAAGACAAATACCGTATGCTGAGTTCTGGATCCTCACGAATTGTACAACAAAACAGGATGGCAGATGCATAATGGCCTATGGATTTGACTGAATTTCAGAGTCTAAATGGTTTTTACAGATCTGATATCCTAATAAACCCTCCGGCAGAAAACAGTTGTGGATGTAAAAATGAATAAAAGTTTCACAAATGTGGCCATGTCCTTGTGATAGATGTAGCATATTAGGCAAGAATCTACTCCATCAGTGTAGGTACTAAATATTTCTTTTTATTAGAGGGCACTAAGAAATTATGTGTTCTAGTGTGTGAATTCTTTTTCTAGGGGCTTCTTTCTAAGCTTTATCCACTCATATATAATTTTACTCACCCAGAGTTCCATTAGAGAGAAGAGTCTGTCTGACCTTCAGCTTTGAAATTGGCAATCCTACCTAGAACATTAGAATCATCTCTTTATTGTTAAAATCCCAATAGTTTATTGAAGCACCTCATAAAAAAGATTATATCAAGGACATATGACTTAATTATAATAGTAATTTTAAAAGATTAATAAAGTAATTTAAAATTAATGACAATATACTTTTTAATATTAAAATTTAAGCTAATAATTCTTTGTTGTGCTATGTGGTAGAGATAGGATGAAAATGTTGCATCAATACGTGGTCCTACCCACAAGAGAAGCATAAATTGGCCAGATATTGAACAAAACTCAATATTCTAATTCTAGATTTTCATTCTGTGTAATAGGTATATGTGAAAGTGATGAGGCATGATTTGATTTCATCATCTAATTTGTTATGAATTATTCATGAGGATACATTTCGGAGTGTATGATTCTCCACTTGGAATGTTTACATCACTTATTAGGTAAACATTAGTAGCAAAAGATACAATAATTTTTCCAAGTTTACTTTGTTAATACTCACTATAAAAATGTAACAGAAGGCTTGAATTAATGTAATTACCAAAAATTAAAATAAAAAGAGCTTGCTAACAGCAACTTCAAATATCAATGGGGAATAAATCCATCTATAGAAACTGCTATTTCAAAAGAGATAAAATGAATTAGGAGAGTGCATACTGGCTCTAAAGCCTCAGGACATTATTAATAAATATTGTCTCTATCCTAAGGTTTATAGAGCCATGAGGCTAGTACAAAATATTATGTATTAAGAATTAATTTAGTTTTCAACCTGGATTCTACAGGAGGAAGACTTATGAAACAGCTCCAACTGTGCATTTCCCCTGATGACATTTGATCCCAGAGGCACATTTTAACTAAATTTGACAGTGGGAAAGAAAGTCCAAAGCTAAACAGCACCACACAAGTTTTTGAAACAGGTAGACAGCTAATGACCCAAACGGTTCATGTTAATAGTCAAATGCTGGCTACCCTGTGGATTGCTACCAGGTGCTAATGAGGAAAGCCTTGCTTTCTCTCAGGCAAGCAGCTCTCAGTGAAGCTGCTACCACTTCCAAATACTGATGGATACACAGAGAGTGAATGCAAAGTTTACTATGTGCCATTAACTACGGATGCACATGTAAGTCATAGGAAACCTAACTGGTTGGACCAAGATTTGTTTATTTTATCCTTCTAAATCACTTTAGTAAGACTTGTTGCAGCAAAGTTAAAAGTAAAAAGTATTTAGTGTTGAAATGTTTCTCCTATTCACCACCAGTAGATATTTCCAGACTCATTGCTCTCCGCTCCCTGCTGCTCCAGGATTATTTTACTGTGGCTGTTTTCTCTTTCTAAAGGAGGAGAGCAAATCCTTCTGTTTGAATACCAAACCTTCGGTTTACTTCTTTTGGCCAAATGTGCCTTTTGATGAGAACATGCATTAATCCCCTGCTACCTTGTGAATGCGAAATGGCATCTCTTGTCAAAGGAATACAGTGGCAGCAGCCACTAGCCAGGCTGATGAATTATTACACAACTGCAGTCTGTGATTCAATCAAAATCTACTTTTGTGTTTCCATGGCTGAACTCATGCATGAGCCCTTATGTTCTGTACAAACTTGAAAACTGATGTGGATTAATTCTTCATGAGTCATAGAGTGATATATTGCTTTGCTATTCTCTTTGATTATGTTACTGTCTTAAGATAATTGGTTATAAAATGGGAAATGCATAGGAAAGAAATTGGCTATAATTTGAATTTAGCTTGTACGTATCTTTCATTCAATAATTATTTACTGTGCTTTACACTTTCAAAAATATGCTCCCTGCTCAATGCAAGTTATCCTATATGTATTCTTGTTAATGCACATATATACCAATATTATATGCAAGTTTTTTCTTACATAAAAGCCATACCATTGCAATTTTCTATTTATTTTTAGCAATGGACAAAATAATTATTTTTTATATTAAAATCCAGTTCCTGAATATTAACAACTGATTCTTTCCAGGATAAACTGTGCTATTTACTAGTTATATTAAAATAAAACCCTTCATCATATTAACTGTAACCTAAGGAGAGTTATACCTAATCCACATAAATCTCTGGTTGCTATAAAAATCAAATGTAGAAATAAGTGTAATAATCTGATAAATGCTTATTCTTGGATGTAAGTTATATCTATATTTTATTAATTCTGCTTCTTTAATGATATCTCTTAGTCAACAAATGAAACTTTTATTTTCTGTAAACTTTTGTTTTTATTGTTTCTTACTGGCAAACCCCATATGTCTCAAATAGAGAAGTATAAGTTTTAACTGAGGTGAAGCATATTGGAATTAAAGAAGGAGACCGTATAGGCAAATACTTGTGGATCCAATAAAAGCAAAGTAGATGAATAAATGGTTGCTGCATTCATTTTTCTAGTTATGATAAAACAGACATAAAAGAGAATTTCCACTTTCCTTGTAATAACACTGTTTTAGCTTCTGAGGGCTTCCCTAAGAAGTACCATAACCTAGGTAGCTTAAAACAATAGAAATTTATTCACACACAGTTCTGGAGGCTAGAAATCCAAAATCAAAGTAGTTGGCAGGGCCATGCTCAGTCCAAAAATTCTAGGAGAGGATCTTTATTTGCGTCTTCTAGCTTCTGGCAGTCCCAAGAATTCCTTGGCTTGCATATATGTCACTCCAATCTCTGTCTCCCCCATCACATGGCTGTGTGCTCCCAGGCTGAGGGCAGTGGCTATTCACAAGCACAATGACAGAAAACCATAGCCTTGAATTCTTGGTCTCAGGCGATCCTTCCATCTCAGTCTCTTGAAAGTATTCTCCTCTCTAATAAGGACACAAGCCTAATAGAGTAAGTTCCATCACATCTTGGTATGACATCATCTTAACTAATATATGTTATAACTGATTCTAAATAAGACCATATTCTTAAGTATTAGGGTTAAAACGTTAGCCTATTGTTTCAGAGGACATAATTTAACTTAGAACAACCATTATAATGAAACCAAAATTTGAGACTTTGAAAGACTTAAATTAAATAGCAAAGCATGTTCTTTAAGCATAACAAAAACAGGGAAGAGTTAGAGTGTAGCGATTTTTTTTAAGCTGCTACTCAAGTACAACTAATTTTTGCCATGGTGGAATAAAGATCCAATATTAAATCTTTTAATTTCCAAATATCAGCATGTAGCTCAACTTTTTAAAAAACACCAAGTAAAGAAAAACTCAGTTCTTTCTAAAAACTTATCAAATACTATGTAATATTCAGTTTGTCTATGTAACATCAGATTTTCCTTCTTTGGGAAAGACAAAATTTTTTGAATTTTGAAAATACGTTAACAACTAATATATTTCTTCTTAAATTACTAAATTTTGACACACTCAGTAATTCATTATGTAATGAAAATAATTTATATATATATATATATATATATATATATACACAAACATATATACACACATACATGCACACACGGTTATATGTCTTATTAAGAGCATGTCAAGAAAGAAGATATTTAAAAGAAGGAAGTACTCACATCTCACACATTGTCTTCTAACTGTATTCAGGAATAAATTGCATGACATTAAGAAAAGTGTGCCAACAATAATCCGTATTCATTTTTATAAGACAAATTTTAAACTTTATTTCAAATAAAATAACAGCAAAATAATATGAATATCTGTATCTCTCTGTCTTTTATTAATATCTCTGGAAGTCAGTTTCCCCATCTGTAAGTTTCCTTTAAATATTTCATATTTATGCTTTGAATGATATACAACCAAATTTTCTCCTATGACCATCTAAGTATATTAATATTTAAAAATGTATGTTTACTTTACAGTAGTTGTCATTGTAATATGTTATTCTTGGAATGTATATGTTGAATTTTGATTAAATTGTGAAGCATAATTACAGGTTAGCTGCAGAGGTATTCTAATCCTCTGCTTAGTATGCGGCTGAAATGAGAGATTGCCTGAGTGCTGTCTGTCAGTAACAAATATTTCATTGTTTTATTTTCACTGTGGCTTCCTCCAGCTTAAGTAAGACATTGGAATCTACATTTTGGGTGCTTTTGTGAAACGTTTGTTAAATAGGTTTTGCCTTCTGTTGCCCAATAGATGAAAAAAGTATATTATGATGGTCTTTAAAACCTCTGGGCCTTTATTTTTAATAAAGTATATTTCCTTTTTATTTAATTTAATCTTAAATGGATATGCCAAAATTTTTCTTTGAGATACGTGTATTTAAATATGGAAGTGAGAGATACTTCCATATTTAAATGTTAACATAGTGACACATACTAGCTTCCAATCCATTTATATAGAAATATGAGATAAAATATAGCAACTGTAACAAAGAGAGTTCATTCAGCTAATCTCAAAAGAAAGTAAGAGAAATGCCCAGCTGTGAAAACAGAGAAGAACTCAGAGCCAGGCTATGAAGGGCACAGTGGTTCCAGAGGTCTAGATGTGTATTCCACTAAAATATAATAGCCAAAATCCATGATCTGGGGTTTCAATGCCAGTACAGAAATAGGTGGTAGAGTCTGAGCCAGGGAAAAATGGGTAGATTAAACTGCGATTTCTGAGTCATCTTGGAAAACCACAACGATGTGATAAGAAATACACTGTGGTTATAATGAGGCTTGTCTACCTTCCTGGATTTCTCACTGGTGATGTGTGTGTGTGTGTGTGTGTGTGTGTGTGTGTGTTGGGGGGGTGGGTTGAGGGTGACAAAAAATGGAATTCTCCTTGATATGTAATAATCAAAGCTACACGAAGCATGGAAGTTCTTTGACCTTTTATAGTGGACTAGGCACAAGAAGCACACACTAAATGACCAATGTAACATCTCATGAAGAACTGATGTACTCCCTAGGGACGTGACAGATATGTTTTGTAAAGAAATGCCATGATCCTAGTTGAGTGAAACTCCCATATGAGAAAAAATATCACACATGGACTTATAATAGCAATGGCTAGTCTATATTAAGGAAGTAGCCATTTCAGTCTGTTTCGTGCTGCTACAAAAAAATACCTGACACTGGATAATTTATAAGGAACAAAAATTCATTTTCTTGCAGTTCTGGAGGCAGGAAAGTTCAAGATTAAGGCACCCACTTCCAAGTCTCTTTTTCCAAAGTAGTACCTTGAATGCATCATCTTTCAGGGAGAAGGAACACTACTTCTCACTTGGCAGAAGAAGAGAAGAAACCAATCCACTCCCTTAAACCTTCTTTATAGTGGGATTTATCCAATTATGAAACAGCACTTACGATCTAAACACTTCCAATTAGGCCCCATCTCACAACATTGTTGCATTGAGGATTAGATTTCCAACACAGGAATTCCGGGTTACATATTCATGCTATAGCAGTAGCCCAATAAAACATAACAAATAATTTTTAGCATAGCATGAATATTTGATAACAGAACAATATGAAAATGACTATAGAATAAGTAAGTTTGACATTAAGTCAGATAAAAGAAAGGAAAACTCCCATATTGAAAGGAGATGTAGATATCCATGCTAAATTTTAAACTGTGGGTTAAGTGGTAGTTTACAGAACAAGTTCAAATGTATAAACTAAAGGATAGTCAGTCTGGCAAGTGCCTGTAGTCACAGCTAATTGAGAGGCTGAGGTGAAGGATCACTAAACTAGTCCAGAAGGCAGAGGTTGCAGTGAGCCATGATTCCACACATATATATGAATGAAGCAGTACAGTCCGGATCCAGCAGGAGATCTGGAAAAGGAGGAAAGAATATCAGAGAAAGGCAGTATTCAGGATAATGGCAGATGCACTTACAGAATTGGGCAAACAGAAAAAAAATATGAATCCTGAATCTTAACAGCCACACTTAGTCCTAAAAAGAATAAATAAAAACAAATCCTAAACCTAGAGCCATTTTAGTAAAATTGCTGAAAACCAAACATTGAAAAAAAGATAATACAGTACCTTCAGAATCTTTAAGGATTCACTTCACATACGAATATTTTTAAAAAGTTAAAATTGAAATAAATACCCTTATTTTATTATAATTTTAAAACTGTGACTTAGATCATTCAGAAAATGCTACTAATAATGAAATGATATTGAGTTGGACAGACCATTGTAGAATGATGCAGAGTGCTAATTTAGCAAGTAAGGGCATTGTCTGTAAGTTTCCATTAAAATATCAACATTACGTTCCTTTTCTAATAATGTGATATAATTTAATGTCATATTTCATTCACCCAGATGAATAATAGAATTTACTTATTAATGTGACAACTTCAGGGCTCTTAAGATTACATGATTAAATTATGACTCCTTTCAAATAGCTTAGTTTATAAGACAGAGAACTATAAAGGAGCAACTTCATATGTTTTGTTTTGCTTTTTAGCTGCTTTAAAATTAAAGGCAAATCAAAAGTTAAAAAAGAAAAATTAGACTAAGAACATGATATCAGGTCAGATTTTGTATTAGAAGTCCTCACAGTAAATCAATGCTAACTGTCATTTATTTAGCACATAAAATTTTAAGCTCTTGAATTCATTTGATCATTTATTTTTATGCAAATAAAACCCACAATGAAATACCATCTCAACCCCAGTCTGAGTGGCTATTACTAAAAAGACAAAAAGTAACAGATGCTGGCAAGATTGCCTATAAAAGGAATGCTTACAGGCTGTTGGTAGGAGCATAAATTAGCTCATCCATTGTGGAAGGCAGTGTGGCAATTGTTCAAAGATCTAAAAACAGAAATACTATTTGACTCAGCCATCCCATTATTTGATATATACCCAATGGAATGTAAATCGTTCTACCATACAGACACATGCACGTATATACTCACTACAGTGCTATTCACAATAGCAAATACTTTAGGAATCAACCTAAATACATCAAAGGCATATTAGATAAAGAAAATGTGGTACATATAAACCATGGAATACTATGCAGACATAAAAAATTAGATTATGTCATTTACAGGAACATGGATGGAGCTGGAGGCCATTATCCTTCGCAAACTAATGCAGAAACAGAAAACCAAATACCATATGTTCTCACAACAAGAACACGTGGACATAAAGAGGGGGCAACATATACTGGGGCTTCCTTGAGAGTGTAGAGTGGTAGGAGAAAGAGGATCAGAAAAAATACCTATTGAGTACTAGGCTGAGCATCTCCATCTGAAATAATCTGTACCTCAAACCCTGTGATATGAGCTTATCTATATAGCAAACCTACATATGTACCCCTGAAACTAAATAAAAGTTGTTAAAAATCATTTATTCTTCTTTAGTCCCCTAAATTAGATATCATTAAAATCCCTCTTTTGAAGATAGGAGCCAGTGGTGAAAATTATCAATATAGAATTCCCTCATGTTTCTATAACTAAAATGATTACTCTAGTACAGCAGTTCTCAATAAGAAGCAATTCGGCCCCCAGGGGTATGCCTGGCAATGTCTGGAGACAAGTTTTATTGTCATAATTGAGAACCAGGGTGCTACTGGCATTTAGTGGGTAGAGGTCACAAATGCTGCTAAACATTCCACAAAGGCTTCCCACAGCAAAACATCATCTATTCCCTGATGTCAACACTGCCTCAGTTGAGAAACTGCTCTAGAACATTTAAAGCAAATAATGGTCAAGTTTACTACTTATTTTTTTGTTTTGTTTTGTTTTCTGTGTTTAGTACATGCATAAACCTAAAATGTGAACCTCTCTTTTCTATAGTATTCTCTGTGGTTTGACACTGATTGGCATCTCATAGATTCCAGGTAGTTTTCACATAACACAAGCTATGGTATGAAAGTTTTCTCTCTGCAGGCAACCTTCATAGTCTTATTTCTGTAGCTGCCAGCAGTTGTCCCCTGACATCAGTTTGGTTCAAGCAGACAATCTTGACAAGGTAGCAGATGCACAACAGGCCAACAGACTTTCACTTTGCTCTCTCCAGTTTCAGAATTCTATACGCATTTATATTGAGACAAAAATAATAAAATATATTGACACACTTCCCTTTAAGTATTAATGCCTTATCTTTTCCAGTGTCAGCAATCCCCTAGCAATCCCTTAGTAATGTAACTTGGTCTAGTGCTGATAAAGCATTTACTTAGCTTTCTGTAACTTCCTTTTGGGGTCTAGCTCATTTATTTTTAATTCATAGTACTTTCCAGGATTTTATCACATTGATTACTGCATTTCAGATACCAGTTATTGTGGTTTATAACTCTGAAAGGAAGTACGCCGAAAATGAAAATGAAATTTCCTGTAGTGGTGATTTATTTTTGTTGGATTATTTTTTAATTCTACCAGCATCCACTATAATATTATCCTAATTTAGGAATTTCATACATAAGTTGTAAGATGATAAAACATGACTTTTAAGTGAGAGAATATTAATTAGATCAAAAGAAACATATTGTTTTAAATCTATTCTTTTTTTTTTTTTTTTCTGTAGAAAGAGGCAATCTTGCTCTGTTGCCCAGGCTGAAGTGCAGTGGTAGGATCTCGGCTCACTGCAACCTCTGCCTCCTGGGTTCAAGCATTTTTCCTGCTTCAGCCTTCTGAGTAGTCAGGACTACAGGCATGAGCCACTGTGTCTGATTATTATTATTATTATTTCAAATTTTCAGTAGATACTGGGCTTCCTCATGTTGGCCAGGCTTGTCTCAAACTTCTGACCTGAAGTGATCTGCCCGCCTCATTCTCCCAAAGTACTGAGATTACAGGCCTGAGCCACTGCGCAGGACCCCTTATTTTTAACTTGTATTATAGACAAGGTTTCTTGGGTTAAAATTCGATAATTTTCTAAAGAATTATATGAATTATTATGTTGTTCTCAATATCACTTTTCTTGTTTTGCCAAAAATATTGAAACAATACAATTTGATTTTATTAATTTTTCATAAATTTGGCTTATATACCTCAAGATCTGTTCTTCTAAACTGAGCTATGCTACATATGAGTCTTTGATCAGTTAGTACATAAATAAAGAATATTGTTTTCATAATTAAGAGGAAACGAAGCCTAAGAAGGTACATTTAATATACTAGGCACTAAATGAAAGATAAACATCTTTAATTTTTGACCTCATTGTATAAATACTATGCAATTTTAGAGCAAATAATTTATATTTCTGCTATATTTTTATATTTATAGTATGAAGTAGTGTTCTATATAATACATGTATCCTAAATAGTATTTATTAGTTGAAACACTAAAATCAGTAAGGTCATTTTTGCCCATGCATAATAATGTTGCTCACATAGTATGTCCAGGAAAGCAAAACACCAAAAATTTTGTAACAGCTTATATCTAGGGTACCAAACAAAATATCAAATATTGATATGTGAAAGCACCTTATGTATCTAAGGGTCAAATCACATTTCAAATACCCAACACTCCCAATATAAAGTGTTCCACTGAATTTCTATAACGTTAAAATAATACAAGAATATATTCAGTTATATTAATAAATAACTCTCTAATATATCCAACTTTGCTTACCTCTTGTTGTTATCATTTAAGATAGCATGTCCTATTCTATTTTCCTCTAGATGTCATTTTAGTGTTGTCATCTTGTTTTCATGTCTTTGTCTTCCCATGCAAAACCTAAGGCACGGGTTTCAAACTCTACACTTGAACACATATCTCATGCAGAGGGATGCTATTTAATTCACAGGCTGTAATGCTCCTCACAAGAAGTCTACACCTTTGGTGAAAAGTCTTTCATTTTTACCTGTTGACAGCCTGATGACACAAAGTATTTGCTCATAATGCCATGACTTTGCCTGTGACTTGTCACCAGGCTCAAGAAATTATTAATAGAAATGTCCGTTTCTAAAGTGTAAATAAATAAGTATGCAAAACCCATGGGGAAAATAGTAAATTGGTTTCTGTGCTACATATGACATTTTCAGTTTTTTAAAAGTATTTTTAAAAATTCTTTTCCTTTATAAAATAATCTCTGCCTTCAAATAGAGCCTTTAAAAGGACTCTCTCCATGCTGAAACACTGAGATTCATTCTAATGAGGTGGATATCCAGTGGAGTACAAATAAGGTCAAACATTCAGAGAACAGAAGCTCTTGGATGCAATGGAAAATTCAAATGTGTTCAATGAGCACTAATCCTGAAGAAAAGAGATAAAACCGCTAACATACACAGATACTTTCAAAAACAAATAAAAGTCAATATTGGCTCCCAGGAGATCTTTTTTCATTATTCTTTTACTGTGATATGTTTCTTCTCTCAGAGTTTGTCCATGTCCATGGATAGGTCTTACTTATTTTAACATTTTGGAAAAATTGGACGAGGCTGTTTTTTTGTGTTGTTTTGTTTTGTTTTTATCAGTCTTTTTCCACTCTGCTAACACTTAGAGCTCCCATCTTTGAAAACTATTTGTATTTCCTGTGTTCATTTCCTCACTTGTCACTCGGTTTAGAGCTGAATGAAATCCCTACCTGGAACTCGTTCCCTGAAAGTCTCTCACCAAAATCATCAAACACTTACTCATTACTAAATTCAAAGGAAAACCCTAAGACTTCCCTTAAACTGGACCTATGTGGTAGCATTTAATTCTGCAACATATATGCATTTTTCTTGAAACCCACTGTTGCCTTTACATTTTTGTCCAGGTGTGTTCTTAGTAACCCTGCAACCTCTCTGAACGCTGTTTTTCAGTTTCATGTGTAAGTTCCACTTTCCTTTGCTTTGTTATTTTGGTGTTCCTCTATATTTTGTCATAGCTGTCACTTCCTATCACTCAACAGTTCAAATCACTTATGACCCATGCATCGCACTGCCTACTTGACAATTCTACTTGCGCTTATCATGGAAACCTTAAATACATATTCAAAACTAAATGGGGCCCTTCCATATTCCTCCCGCATATCTGTGTTACATCGGCTTCTCTCTGGATCCCATAGTCACGAACAGAATGTCAAATTATAAAATCATATCAATTCTATTTCCAGTACATTTCTGGAATTATTTTCCCTAAATATTTGTAGAAAACATCTCTCATCACGATGCTAAAACAGCATCATAACTTGCTTTCTTTGCTCCAATATCCTCCTCTATACTTTGGTAAAAGTGACAGTGGTCTTTCTGAAGTACACTTATGATTAAACCAGTTTTCTACTCTTCTTATTACAGCCTATAAGGCAATAGGAGGATAATGGTAGTTGCAAGAATAACGTTGTTGAGAGAATTTTATGAATTGATTAAGCAAAATTCCTAACATAGTGGCTATTGTGCAGAAGACAATATATAATGCTGGCTGTACTGCTGTTAATGGACAATGTATCTGTATTTATATATTTCATTTGCCTTCAGCACCAGAAAGACAGAGTCTGTTATATGCGCTGCATTCATTATTGTGCCAACACAGAAATTAGCACTCAAGTATTTGCTCAATAAATACATAACTAGAAAAAAATATATTTGTATAAAACCTCACTGTTTGCAAAGTGTTTCTATATTATTTCTCTCTTTTTGAGGAAGATATATATGCTTACTCCTCTTCCTAATGGTATAGGAGCACACAGAACTCAAAATATTTAAATCATTTGTGCATAGTAACAGAATTGAGTGTCAAAATCAAGTCTGCTGGATTCTAAGTCCAAAGCTCTTACACTTGTTTCCACATACTACCTTGCCTCTTCTTAATGGTTGTATCAATTAAGCATACTCCTATTGAATTTTAACAAGGACTCTGTTTGCAGTCTGAGAAAAGCAACCCCGGCCCAAAATAGAAGTCTTTTGATCCGCAACTCACCAGACATACTAGTAAATTAAAGGTGAGTAAAACCACATTTTCTTTAAAAATATACATGCTCTATAACTAAACATGACAAAATTTTTACATAATTTGTTCCTGGGTTATTTTAACTATAAACATAAGTACAGATCATCCAGATGTATTTTAAATTTGCATTATTCTCTGAAGAAAGGGGAATGGGAGCTTTGTAAACTCTCTCTGAACAAATTGTTTCATATTCCTCTTGGTTGCGTTCCAATTTACACTTGCAGATCTCTTCACTTAAAACCTCATTGTGTGGGCATTTTCTCCCTATTGCTACTGTCCCAGCTTCCACAGAAACTGGATCATCAAATCTCGCCTTTGAAGTCAGCTGCAGCGTCATGGTCTCATTCTCCATCAATTAGCTGTGTGCTCAGTTGATCTCAATGTGCTCTCTCCTGCCAGCTCTGCAAGGCCTTGCCCTCTGCTGCTGGTTCTGTGCAGAACCACTGTCTACATAAAATTAAAAATATAAGCTAAGGAGATTTTCACTATGCCTGATTTTTCTTACCTGGAAAAGAAGCAGACAACACAAGCTGCTCTATGTTCCGTATGAAATGGTAGAAATAGTATGAGCTAAAGCACACACGTGAAGTTTTAAATCATGGTCACCTGGTAACTCTTATGTTGAAGAAGTTTTGTAATCTCTGAGATCTTCAAGATCCTTTTCCATAAAAAAAAAATGCCATTTTCATAGACTTGTTTTAAGAATTAAATGAGTTAATGAACTTAATATTGTTAAACATTACTCCTAACATGTAATACATATTCAGTAGAAACTAGTATCTTTCTATCTGCTGAGATATCTTGAGTAATGTTGAATTTTTTCCATCCTCCTATTTGTAGCTTTTGAATATCAGCGAGTTACTTTTCTAAAGTATGAAGTTAATTGTGGATATCTACCTTGAGAAGAGTGTCACTTATTATTATTTTTTTTAAATCAGGAGCCATGACTTTTAAAAAATCAATCTCTGCTGTTCTTTTCAAATTTCTCCATTTAACAAACATGTATTTAGTGCCATCATGTTCCAGGAATTGCTCTAGAAAAGGAGTAAAATGTTAATAAAAGACACAGGGACTCTCCTTAAGGGACTTACATCTTCTCAGAAACAAATGACTTACATTTCGAATCTATATTTAAACACATGGGAAAGTGATTTATGAATACTTAGACTTCATAAACAAATGTTCACCGAATCAACCAAAGTTTAAGTAGGAATGATGCAAGATGTCCTCTTTTAACCTGTCCTGCCTCCCTAAATTACCTTCTTCTCTTTAAATGACCATTTAAAGCTCAAAAACAAAACAAAACAAAACAAAACAAAATAAAACAAAACATGGCAGATATTTCTCAGGGACTGAAAGAGATTTTCAGAGAAGTTTTAATATCTGAGTAAGTAGCCTTAATTTCAGCAGTTTTGTGTATATATAAGTGATTCTACAGCCTGTGTTGTTTTTCTAGTGGAATATAATGATCTCAGAAGTTAAAAAAATTAAAGACAAGAAAATGGAAATTCTACATCTGTTTTTACTTAAGAATGGTTATATTGGTCAGAAAACAGCAGGTATTCATAAAATTGTTGACCGAATTGAACAATCTTTCATGGGAAGTGTAGATTTAGTATATGAATATTTCTATTAGGAAGCATGACAAAGTATATTACAAATGACTCATTTATTTCCATCAACACAGTATAGATTAAATCTGTAAACATATGTATTTTTTCAAAATTTTCAATTTTATTATATCATTGATAATAGTATCAGAAGTGAAAAATAAGTTTTTTTTTTTTTTTAATCAATTTTAAAATGATTCTTCTTTGGCTACTTTGGCGAAAATGTTGAAAGGCCCTTTCAATTGCAAATATCTGGTGGAAATGCGTAGTCCCTACCTGCCCAGGCATGAACCCCCACCATGCATATGGCCTACAATCTATTCATCTCCATAAGCTTTGTTCCTGGGAAACTTAAACATTGAAAATGTTGGATTTTTACCATGGCTTAAATACAATTTTATGGTGGGCAAGTGGCGGCAGTAATTAAATTATTTTGTAGCTTTTAGTAGTTTAAACACAGTTGCAACAGAAAGTAAAAGTATAGAATAATTAATCACTAAAAGCTTTTCAGAGAAAGATTAGATTTATTTTCGGTTTGAACAAAATACTAGAATTAACATTGAAATGTCGATTATTCTACAATTGGTTTGTAGTTTAGGTCACAAACTCTTAATGTATTTTTCTTTTTCTTCTTCTTTTTTTTTTTTTTTTTTTTTTTTTTTACCCAAAATTAAACTGGTTGGTGTGTGTTGAGAGGAATGCTTTATCATGGCTTAGATTTCTATTCTACCATTCTAAAATCTAATGCTTTTATAAATAAAAAGGGAGAATCATATTGATGTCTCTCTTTATCTATAAAAATACATTAAACACACATACATTTATTTATTTATTTATTTTTATTTATTTTGAGACGGATTCTCACTGCTGCCCAGGCTGGAGTGCAGGGGCACAAATATTGGCTCACTGAAACCTCCACCTCCTGGGTTCAAGCAATTCTCATGCCTCAGCCTTCTGAGTAACTGGGATTATAGCTGCATACCACCATCTCTGGCTAATTTTTGCATTTTTAGTTGAGACGGGGGAGTTTTGCCTTCTAGACCAGTCTACCTTGAAGTCCTGACCTCAGGTGATTGACCTGCCTCAGCATCCCATGGTGTTGGGATTACAGGCATGAGCCTATGTGCCCAGCTGCACACACATATATTTATATAAGGTAACTGTGTTTGTGTGTATGTGTGTGAGTGTGTATGTGTATTTGTGTGTGTATGTATATGTACATATAAACATTTTTTATGTTTATAATCTATATGTGTATTTATATAGACATATGTGTATATATGAAGTTACCCTATAGGCTGAATTTAAAAACAGTGCCTATCACTAAGTATTCTATTTAATTTTAACTTACCTTTTTTGTTACCAATATATTGCAAGTCTTAATTTTATTTATAGATTTTGTTTGGCCTTATTTTTCCGTAATTCGTACTGCTTCCTGTAATTGTGTTAAATTGAAATTCTATTCTGAATAGGTAAAAGCTATTTCAAAATGTAGCCACTTGAAGCCTCATGACTACTAATTTAGTCACTCACCCAGGCCCTTCTGATCACACATACTCTCAATTTACTTAAACAGCTAAACCTTAGACATAATATTAAGTTACACAGAAATGTCTTTGAAGCTTGCTAGATGAATCACTGTGATTATTGTTTTCAGTCAGAATACTTCTTTCCTTATCCCTGAAGAGAGAAATTCCCTTCTCATTGTCATTTTAGCCAATTATTTAAAATTGTGAAAATATGACTTAGTCCTATTCTGTGGTTCCCTAGTAACAAGTAACTTGTCTCTTGTAATTTGTTATGCTTTTGAAACCCTTAGCGTTTAATATGAATTCCTGTCTAACAGGTTTTGTATATCTTCTAGGTCAAAACTCTTATGACCATGAAACCAGCAAACAACCTTAAGATCTTGTAAACAATAAATAGACTTATGAAATACACACAGCTTCAAATTGTATTTTACAGGGAATGTATCAAAATGTGTCACTATAACTTTAATTTCATTTAAATACATAAATCTTCGCTCACATAAACTGGAATTAAATTTTAAATTTCCAATTTGATGTGCCAACCTGCTTCATCTTTGCTGGATGTTCTGACGCTAATTGGAATGTTCTGAAGCCCACAGGACAGCCAATGACAACTTTTGGGCTATTTCCACGTTTCCAACTTGCCCTGAATACAGCAGGATGACCAAATTATGATAGACTTTTCTCTTCCAAATCAATCAACTTTTGACACAAGGATTTCTTCAACTGTCACAGATTTTAAAAGAGAAAGGTTTAAATTTTGGATGTTGCAAGCTCAAACCAGCAAATGAAATTTGATCCTTGAGCATCTGAATCAAACAAATGATTAAAATATTTCATAGATAGACTGAACCCTAAGGGTATTTTTAAGATACCCTTAAAAATGCTAAGGGTAGAGAAAGCCTCTTCAAGAGACTTGTGTGGATACATAGATGTCGTTTGATTTAGTCTTATATCTAAAGTGGTGCAAAATATTCTTATATTCTGTAATTTTATATAAACATAATCCCATTTTATTGGTTAAATCATGTCTTCCCTTAAAAGAAAATTATGTTGGAGACCTAAACCCCGTTATTCTCAGAATGTGGCCTTATTTGAATATAGGTAATAAAGTAATAAAGGTAATAAATAGAGATTAAGATGATTAGCCCTCATGCAATATGACTAGTGTCATTATAATACGTTAAAATTTGGACACAGAAAAAGATGTGTATGGGGGAAGACTGGAAGAAGAAACACAGGGAGATGACCATCTACATGCTAAGGGAAGAGATACAGCTTTCCGAAAAAACCAATCCTGATTTTAGTACATTTCTGTGCTTAATCCACTCAGTTTGTGCTCATTTTTGGTGGCAGCCCTATAAAACAAATATACGGGCCAGGCACAGTAGCTCACACCTGTAATCCCAGCACTTTGGAGGCAGAGGTCGGCAGATAATGAAGTCAGGACTTCAAGACAAGCCTGGCCAGCATAGTCAAACCCCATTTCCCCATCTCTAATAAAAATATCAAAAAATAAAAAAATAGCCAGGTGTGGGGGTGCACACCTGTAATCCCAGCTGCTTGGGAGGCTGAAGCACGGGAATTGCTTGAACCCAGGTGGCAGAGGTTGCAGTGAGCAGAGATTGTGCCCTGCACTCCAGCCTTGGCAACAGAGCAAGACTCTGTCTGGGAAAACAAAAACAAAAACAAAGAAAAAAACAAATACACTTAACATTTATTATTCTAAAATTACCAAATTATGTGTGTGTGTATAAAATACAAATGTATTTATATATAGTAATATGGTATTCCAAAGTATAATTCATTATTTTAAACATATATATACATATATGCATACATTAACATATATGCACTTATACATTTCCATATACTTTACAACTAGCAATTCTACAATGAAAGCATTTAAAATGTACTGTTCTTCTCATGACTTTTTTGCAACAACACATGACAATCCAAAAGTGACTATTGTCACTATTAGATTAGCCTTTTTGAAAGAAAAATGAGAAGTATTTGAGAATAAAAGCTGTAGATTTCCTGATTAGTAACATGTACCATGTCTCCTTAATCCTTAAAAATATGAAAATCAATTTTATTGGCTGCTGTTTAGGAGATAACTCATTTCTCAATTTTTCTGATTATATTAATCTTGAGGATAATGTAGTTATTTTAATACATGGTAAAAATAAGGCCATTCCTAGTGCAGTTCTATTTCAGTTTCACATAAAAGAAATCCTGCATTTTCAAAGAATCACTGGAAATTTTCATGATGCCTAGAATCACAAGGATCTCCTCAACATCTAGAAATATTTGAGCCATTACCAGCAGTGTGAACTTGGCAGCATCACCTAACCTTCGTGTGTCTGTTTTTTCTCAATTATACAATAGAAATATTGAACTGGATGAGTTGCTTGTTACTTTTTGAACCCTCATAGCACTTATTACCTCTACCATTAATATCACACTTTCTTCTATTGTTAGTATGTTTCCTTTGTGAAATCTTGTTTAAGCTCTTGTATGTTTTAAATGTTAAAATGTTTTAAAAGTACTTGAAAGGCCAGATTTTAAATTTTTATTGCACTGCTCCAACATTGATATCATTGTTATATACACATTTTGCTTTTTTCTTTACTCCTTTCTAGACTGCCCAATGCATTTTCTAATATGAAAAAAATGAATTAATTGAGACAGAAAATATAAAAATATATCTGAATTCTTCATAGGCAATGTCTTTATAAATTCACCCTATCTTATTAATTGTTTAAAAACACTTCAAAAAAAATGTTTAGGCCAGGTACAGTGGCTCATGCCTGTAATTCCATCACTTTGGGAGGCTGAGGAAGGAGAATAGCTTGAGACCAGGAGTTCAAGTGCAGCCTGGGCAACATAGGGTGACTCCGTCTCTCCGACAACAACAAAATAGCTGGGCGTAGTGGTGTACGCCTGTGGATTCAGCTACTCAGGAGGCTGAGGTGGGAGGACTGTTTAAACCTGTGAGTTTGAGGGTGCAGTGAGCCATTATTGCACTACTGCACTTCATCTTTGATGACAGAGTGAGACTCTGACTTAAAAATAATAGTAATAACATTTTTTGTTTAAAACTTTCATGGATATATAATAGCTTTGCATATTTATGGGGTACAGACAATATTTTGAAATATGCACTAAATTTTTAATGATCAAATCAGAGTATCTATCACTTGAAACATTTATTGTTTACTTGTGTTAGGTTCATTCCAATTCTACTCTTCATTATTTTAAAGTATGCCATAAATTATTCTTAACCATAGGTGCCCTACTGGATCTAATTCCATCTATCTAACTGTATTTTTGTAAATGTTAACCCTCTTTTCTTTATTCCTAACTTCCACTACCCTTCCCAGCCTCTGGTAACCATTATTCTACTTTCTATCTCAATTTATTCACTTTTTTAGCTCCCACATATTAGTGAGGACATGTGATATTCGTTTTCCTCTTCTTGGCTTATTGGCGGTATATTACAACTAATAATTCTAAAATTAAAGCATTTAAAATTTATTGGTTTTCTCATGATTATATTTTGTGACAACACATGACTATTGTCACATTTAGATTGGCCTTTTTGAGAGAAAAAGAAGTATCTGAGAATAAGAGTTTTCATTATAAAACTACTAAATACACTGATTTCCATCCTTTTGGTGTAGACCCAAAAATGAGATTGCTGTATTACATGGTAGACCTATTATAGTATTTGAAGTACCTCCATACTGTTCTCCTTAGTGTCTGTACTAATTTACATTCCCACTAAGAGTGTATGAGGGAGCCCCTTTCTCCACATCTTCACCAGCATTCCTTATTGCCTGTCTTTTGCATAAGAGCCATGTTAACTGGAGCGAGTGAGTTTTCTTTCTGGAAACACTGTAATTGAAGAATTGTCTCAGTGTGTAAAACCCAGTTGTTATTATACTTTTTTATTTTATTTTTATATAGTACTACACTATCATTTGCACATAAATAAATCCGTTAGCAGTGGAGGAAAGCAGTAGAAAAGGTCAATATCTTTGAAAGTTTCTTAAGCATTTCAATGAGTACCTGCTATATAGTACCTATCCCAGCCGTAGCAACAATCATTAAGGAATAAATTGAAAATAAATATCCTCACATCAGTCACAAGATCAACACTTGTAAGTTTCTTTCCATAGTAGTGTTCTAGTGAAGATATAAGTCTCGTTGTCCAGAAATCTGTATGAAGATCATATGGTTAAACCTACAGCTAATTTCTTTCTGTTGAGACAAAGGGATCAAAGTCCTAAATATTCACGACTGATATCACAGAAAATAATAACAGATATAAAACTAGTCCATAGTGAAATAGTAGATGCAAGCTGAATTTTTACTGTTGAATCCAGAGAAATATAGGCTCTCGAATTTTCAAATAAAAATAAATATTGTGTGTTGTCTAATGAGCTTAAGTCTATAATGCAGGGGAAACTAGATATCCCATTTTAACCATATGATACATGAGAGGAACATAAACCTGTGTGAAGCCATGACACATGGGATCCTTGAAAAATAGTGGCGTTACAGATACCTTCCTGTGGGCTTTGTAGCTTTCACCTTTGTAGTGAGATAATATGGGAGAGAAGGACTGAAATTCGCTTAGGATGTAATCTGAGTTTATAAATTTGGGTCAGTTGGTTGGATTTAGTTATACTTTCATTTTGAATTATGTAAAAACAAACTATATATATTTACATACATAAATAACTAAATATATATACTTAAATATATAAAATATTTAAATATATATGTATATATAAATTATATATAAATAGAAATATTTTATATATTTACATATATATTATAAATATATATTTTTATAAATAAATATAAATATATTTTATAAATATATATTATAAAATATATATATATATATTTATTGAAAAATATATATTTATAAAATATATATGTTCATATATATATTTATATGGCTAATCCACATCCAAAATAGCTAAAATTCTATGGAAAATATGTCCTCTGAAGTCCTTCTAAGCTAAACCCATACATGTTGAACTTTCCCTATTATAAAAGTTGTAAAATATCAAATTAACTAGTCAAAAAAGGCAGATAAGAGACCTACTGCTAGTTTGCAAGTAGGGTTGAGGATTTGACTTAAAAATCTGTGAACAAGCATTTTTTAAAATAAAGCATTTTTTATTCCCATTGCTTAAGAAAATGGTGCCACACAGTTCATTGAGAAATATGCATGAATTACAGGATCAATTAATAATAGATTATTCTCATGGTCCCACCATCCACCTTCAACAATTTTACTTCTTTTTAAAGTGAATTTTATTTTGTATGCAAGAAGTTTTTGATTTTAACACTTTTCATTATCTCGTTAGACACGTGTACAATATGTTCCACCCTTTATATTAAGCATAATGCCCCTGTGAGATTTAATCTTTGCATTATACACAGAATAGTGTCTCAGGTAGAAGGAACTCAGTGTTTAATGTGTTAATTATAAAAGAATCAATGAATAATTGTATGAATGAATAGAATAATTATGATAGGTTTTAATAGTGATACATATAAAAGTAATAGTCTTAATTACTAAGAAGTCTACGTCATGTTTTTGATATTAGAGAGCCATGTAAATAGTGAGGATGAGGGAATACAACCAGATAAGCATTTTAGAAAAAAGAAAGTTAGATAAGTAAAGTTTGCATAATTTGATTACAAGTTAATTTTATGTCTATATTATATCAAATGCTTAGAAACAACTTTTTAGTGATAAAATTCACTTCTGTGCATGCAAATTGGGTAATTGTGTTATCTAATTGACCACTTAGTTTGTAGTTGAGTAATTATTGTCATCAACTGCCTGTTTGCACATTAAATGAAGACCAGGTGAAAATGTTAATTAGGTTAATAATTTTAAATAATTTTTGTTATTGAAGGAATGTGTTTTTTCTGCTCTTGCTGCAGTTTTGCAGTTGCTATTTTAAATGGTTTTCACATGGCCTTCCAACATTGGAGACCCAGAGTAGAAGCTAAAATTAAAGCAGATGATTGGGTCAATACATCTCATTAAGGAAACCATTTTATTATTATTATATTTCTAAGTTGAGAAGAGATAGTAATGCATGACAAATACTAATTTTCCTGTTGTTATATTGAGGGACTCCATGTACTTTTGGGAAGACTTTATTCACATTCTTAGCCGGAAAAATCTTACCATTTACAATTCACTTCCTTATAAGTATATGAGTAAAAGAATGTTTTTTAAGAAAAAAAAAAAAATTCTAGGCAATAAAACTTGGCCTTCATTTCCCTTAAATATAAATGAAATGAAATAAGTGTATATTAACTATAATTGAATTGATATCAAATATTTGCACTTGAAGCAAATGCAAATAATTTGAATACCTGAGTTTTTCATCTTTTCTGCCACTATAGCAGAAAACCTTTTATATAGGCTTGCTTAGTCAACAACTTGTAATCAAATCTCTCCTGGAGCAAAATCTATCATTTTCTCAAGTTATCAAAACTGCCTCAGGTTGTTGGGTCATTAGATAGCAATAGGTATCAACAAAAAGCAGCCTCATATCATTAGTGCTAATGATGTCTCAGGCTTACATCTGAAAAATGACATATGGACTTCAGAATAATTAAAGTTGACTTCAGTGGGGGATATTTACTGCAGGATAGTTTTAAGACAGCCATCGCCAGCTCAGGGTACAGGCACAGTAAGAATTATTTCAGCAAAATATTTGTATCAGTGTGTCATGTGAATTTTTACTGGTCAACTTAATTTTACTATGATGACTAATCAATGTTCAGCTGTGAATGATAGCATACACATATACTAATGAGTCATCAACTTGACCTTAAGCCATTATTTTCCTTAGATCCCTCAGCAAAATATGACTAAAACTTAGCTAAATTTTGTGATCTATTAAAGAACATAACAAAAACCTTTTCAATTATTACCAAAAATGCCTTAAAAAGTCCTAAATCTTGGATTCCCTGACAAACTATTCAAATGTTTATTATTTTTTCTTGAATTTAATTACTGACTCAGTTTTTTTTCTTAAATACTGAGGCTAAATTTAAAATAAAGCATGAAGAAGGCATTAGAGACTGTAGTTCCTCAATCATTATGTGGTTTTGATATTGATAATGAAAAAATAATATGAAATTAAAGCCCAGAAATATTCTATATTATAATCCAGTAACTTGTATTTTCAAAATTTAATAAAAATAGGACTATTAAATTACCAGGTGATAGGAAAGTAAACTAGTTCAAAATAGAAAGATAAAAGAAAACAATCAAATTACTTCTATGTTGTGAACATATTGTAAAACAAAAGGAAATAAATAGATAAAAAATGAATACCATGCTCCAAACATGTTTGGTCTTCTTGAGAACAAGTTGGCTTCTCAAAAAAACAAAATGTTTTATAATTTCTAACTTATTTTGACACATTCATTTTCTGTGGATGTCTCAACCCTCTGTAACCTAGCTTCCATTCCCCACCAGAACAGACAAAATGAAAGTTGTCATAAAACATCAGTTACCTACTAATTTCTAAAATCAGTGTCTCCTTTATGTCAGGGTAGCATTTTGCAGTTGGCTCCATTAAACGCTTTATTTGATTTTAACATCACCTCTTCCTTGATACTAACCAGACCTCTCTATTCTCTTCTTGTCAAGGGTCAATTTTTTTCTTTTTTGTATTTATTTTTAATTGACATATAATAATTATACCTACTTATGGGGTACAGTGTTATGTGTCAATACACATGTACAATGTGTTAAGAACAAATTGGAGTAATTAGCACATTCATCATCTTAAACATTTATGGCTTCTTTGTGTTGAGAACATTCAAAATCCGCTCTAATAGCTATTTGAAATATACAATATATTATTGGTTTTTCTCTGAATGTTTGAAAATGATATAATGAAGTTTATAGTCGCTGCCTTTTTATTTGTTTTTAATAATCAGCTTCTTCTGTGAGATGATTGTCTATTCATATGTCTGCCATGATATGTAATTTCTGGGAAGATCTAATTGATTAGTAGTTCACTAATTTATCCAACTATCTGGTACATGTCTTTGGAGGCATTATGGGTGTCTCAGAGTCTATTTGTCCATGCAGAATTCATTACTTTCTATTTCCCTAGGTAGTGCAAAGTAAAGCTGGAATAAGCAAATAGTAATAAAACCATACAAAGACAGCCTGTTCTCTCTGACTGTATTCATTACTTTTTGAGTGGGGTTGATGTGCACTCATCCTCCAAACTGAAAGAAACCCTAAACTTATTGGTCCTCATCACTCACTGTGAACCCATTGCCTGTATTATATCTGGTACCCAATTTCATAGCTTTCAGTTTCTAAACATAATTTTATCAGGTCTTATCTTTGACATCATCGCTTTTACTTTAGGCCATCAACATTTCCTTCTGAACTATTGTTACTGCCCTTCCTCATAGCTTTGAGTATCTCCTCACTGCCAAGTTGAACCCTATGTTTTTTTAGAAATCTGCTTCAACCTACCTTTAAAACCCATCTCTTGATATTTTTCTAAATTTAACTAAAATAAAAATCAGTTTTTCTTGTGGCTATTAACAAAAGCTTTAATAATAGTTGCAATAATTTTATTTGTTTTAGGCCAGTTAAATTATAATTAGCAATTTTTAAATCAACAAGAATAAGAAAAGTTATTTGTGAAATAATTTATATTTCAGACCATAAAATCAAATTGTTTACATAAAGCTCGATGGCAAATTTCTTGCTAAAGTTTCTTTTTTCAGTTTCTCATGAAGGTTGCTTCAAAATTATAACAACAAAGCCGAAGAAAACTATATTATTTTGCGAGATGTAAGATTTGTGTTGTCAACAATCAACTTGGACTAACATTCAACTAGAAACTATTATATTAAGCAACTAATATCAGCAATGTTTTCTTCAGCAAGTAAATATTATAAGAAGATAGAATTTTATGCTACTAAGGGTGCTATATAAAATGTTTTATGTTTTTTCTTCAGAGAGTTAAAAATGAAAATTTCATGTATGAAACATGTAGAGTTCTTAATCATTTCTTTACATTTTAAAAATATAATTTTTCTTCAAGCTGATAAAAATATCAAAAACATAACAAGAGGAGTAGTTGCTAGGAATAAATTTATATATGTGTACATATATACATATGCATATATATACACATATATATGTCTATAGTTCATTAACAAAGTTGACTACTTAAGGGAAGACAATATTTTGGCTTTCCATCTGCCATCTCACCCCCAACCCTGTGTTGGCCATAACAAGTGGCTTTAAACCTCCTCCTCCCACAACACCCCTAAAAAATGTTAAACTGTAGCATCTTTAAACTCAGACTGAACCAAACATTCTTATTTTAATGTGATGATTTATCTAAATTCTGATGTGTAGCACAGTGCAAATGATATCATTTAAATTGAATTTTAATGAGGGGCAAAAAGAAAGTTTGTAATTTCTCATATTTCTCTAAATATATTAACAGTCTTAAGGAACAGCTTTCTGAGCCAAGTCATATGTATCATTGTAAATTGATGGTATAGAAAAACATGGAAACAAATATTTCTTTATATTGTGTGTAATTGGGATAAAAATAAACAGCCTAGAGACTGAAGGGCATAACCTAGTTACCCTTTCTGACTTTCAAATAACCATTTATCATAGGATTTTTACCCTCAAGTGAACCTGCTGTATTCTTTCAATGGGACTTAGCAAGTAAACTAAACCAAGCTTTTCGTTCTAAATACGATGTGCCACTTTGACAGTTCAGCCTCAGTGTAAATGAGGCAAATGGGATAAGGTCTAAGAATTTTTGCCTTTCTTTTCACGAAGTGTATAAATATTCCACAACTAAGCCTGGATTTGGGGTAGGCAGACCAGCATGCTACATGAGTATTTGTTTATTATAAAATTTTCAATTTCTCCATCTTCACAATTTTCCTCCTATCAAGTTTTCTTTGTCTTATAGGTTCTATTTATAAATAGTGTTGTGACATTCATATACTCTCACATATTTTAATTTCTTAGAACAATTTCCATATTAGTATCTAGACTTCATACTGTAGGGAGACATTACAGTGTTTGAAACATATTGTATTTTGTTAAAGTCATTCAAAATACTGCCTTAAGCATCACTGCCTCCATCAGCACCTCTGCATATGCCAAATATCTAGAAAGATCTATTAACAGATGCCTGTTTACTCTAAAGTGATATTAACATTCCTTATCAGACTGAATTAATTGATTGAGTATAGTAGAGGAGCGACTTGCATAGAAGATGCGTGTGCCTCCAGGAACAGCAAGCCTTATCATCTGGTTACATATAAGCCTTTTCTGCATTAAACTTTTGTGTCCCATGTCACAGGCAGAGTCTAGTGCTCTGTATACAAAAAAAGATATTTATTAGATACATGTCAATTTTCATCTGTTTGGTGGAAATACTTTTAATAACTGCTTAATCCAATGCACCTTTATATCTAGATAGATTTCTAAGAGTACACAGTATTCTGTTGTTGTTTTTAACCATTGCATTAATAGCCCCGAGAAGCCAGTAATATAGTAATAATAATTATCATTATCACCATCATTAAAGCAATTTACAGTACATAATATTGCAACAAGTTTTTAATACAATATTTTATTGAAGTCAGAAAACACCCTGTGAGGTAAGTAGTATTTTTCTTATATAGGAGTTTCTCAATAATTGTTAATTTCTTACTTCTTCATATAGATTATTTCCCAAAGTCGTGAGCTAGAAAGTGACAAAATTTGAACAAAAACTCATTTTTCTGATTCCTAAGGACTGTGCTTTTTCACTAAACAACAGGTGACTGCAAAGAACAATAACTGTGATAATAAAAGTCACTAAATTTTAGCTCTAGATTATACAGGAATCCCAACAAAATTTTAGTTACTTGAATAATATAAAGGCATCTACTTGGGTGTTGATCACACTTTTTTTTTTTAATGCCTATATCTCCTGACCAGAAAGTTAGCAAAAGTGGATGTATAAGCTTTAAATAATGTATCCTAAAGACTTCCTCCCCTTTAATAAAGCTAGATTGAAACGAAGCAGAGTTTTCCATATTGAGATAATATAAAATTCTTTTGTCCTACTCTGGAAAATTTAAGTCTGATAGGTAAACTTTATGATATGGTGACAAGACTGTGCCAAGCATTTACTCTAATTGTCTGAGCCTCCGTTCTTTGATTTGTAAAATAGAGATAATAAACCCATTTAAACATAGGTGCAAAGTAATTTTCACTGTTCCTGGTACATAGTAAATATGCAATAGAAGTCAGACATTGTTATTTGAATTTTAAAAAGTACTGCATTATTCCATTGTGTTTAAATAATAAATATATCCCTAAAAACCTAGCAAAAGACAAACTATGTGTTAAAGCATAAAGTATTGAAAGAATATAGCTCTAAAGAACAAGTGTAATTGCATATCACACATATTAATTAAAACAGGAATGTATCTTCTTTTTTTACTTTCTGTAGTTTATAGAGTCATTCCTCATTAATGGTTTCTTTAGATCTCCTAAAGAGTGAAAATTTATGTAAACAATTAGATTACTATTTTTCTGTGCCCTTTGCTTTTTGTCCTTCCTTTTTGTCTGTCTTTCTTCCATTTATTGTTTTCTTTCTTTCTTTCTGTTTTTCTAAACTTTTAATCTTAGGCATTCTCCTAAGTCACTAGGTTAATTATGTGGGAGTGACTGAGTTTCCAGCATAGCTTTAGTGACTTGGTATCATAATTATTTCTATGATGGAATTTCTGGGCCCCATTGTTCTAGAGCAGTAATAGTAGAGAAAAAATATACAGAAATCTGTATAACTAATGCTTCTTAGATGCACAGTATTTGTCCAATAGACAAAATATCTTTGCCAACTCTTTAATTTCTAAGATTTGTCTTATTTTAAATAATTTTATAATTATAATCTATAACATATCCATGATATGTAAGAATAGGTATCACTATTAAGGAAAAATGACATGCTACTTAGTGCCTGTTAGTAGGAAAATACAATATATTTTCTTATTTATCTATGAAGAAGTCAAAATAACTAAATCCAAGAAAAGCATGTAAATATTTTTCTACCAATGAGTCAGTAGGGACATTAATTTGAATCATAGGTTAAAAATGATGTGAGAAAAACTACGTTAGTGTTGCATACTTTAAAAACCAGTTCATATAATTCTATGAATATAGCTTACGAAATATTAAACTTTCAGTAATAAAATCGATTTGGCTACAACTCTTTATAAAGAATTAAAACCACTAAAATTTAAAGCCTCTGCCATGTGATGTTTAACAGGAAATTTTACAAGCACATAATGTTATCTGAAATTTCCTCATGAAGAAATTTTAGGGATTTTAAAAAACATTTGTTTTTTCCTGTAGATGCTTATAGATTAAATGCTAATTCAATAAAACTATAGTCTTTGTGTGTGTACATATATTTGTGCATTATAAATGCATATGTACAGATATCCATGAATGTATGTATAGATTGAAAACATGTTTCTATTAATTAGTGCTTATGCCTTGACTATACATTTTGAATGTATATACAATGTTTTTACTATTTTTTTGGTTCAATGTATTGGAAAGAATTAGAATAGATTTTCTGATCACCTTTATGCTTGGTAAAATTGAATAGGCTATTTGGGCTTTACCTCTTTAAAAGTATTGCTGGCAGCCTTGGAAATGTCAATTTATATGTTTATACTTGTTTGAAAGCTCATCCATAAAATTTTTTAAGATAAATATTTTTAAGATGATAAATTTACAAGATCTCTGAAGAATAGTCTTCACTATATTTGGAGACTAATTATTGTTTTATTTACTGTTGATGAAACTTTGAACTTCACCCCATATATGCTCTTCAAACACTCCTTGTATCCACAAGTTGATACAGGGTTTCAACTGATAAACGTTGAGCATTTTCTTAGAAGTCTAATGTTTACATTGTTGCAATACTAAGTCTTAGTCACTGTTTTGCAGGTCTCAGGCCTCAACTATGAATTAATATTTATTTTTCAAGCTTTTTCTCTTAAACCCAGTTTTTTTCTCTCATGTCTTTTTTTTTAAGTTTGCCAAGAAGGTGATAAATAAATGATGTGTACAGACTAATAACACTAAACAAATTTGTTTAATCTGATAAGAATATGAAATTGTAGTTTATAATTGTTAGACAAAAAAGTCAAATTTTTATATCATGGTATTGAACTAATGAGAGAAATAAGGAGGAAACAAAATGCATTTAAAAATTAAATGATATTGTTCAACTTGATAAGTATAAAAATTAATGAAAATAGAATAGTGTTTTATTAGCCAAATATAGTCTATTTTACAGAGCACTGGATTGTAAACTGAAAGTAGTTAGGGCAACATCTGTCTGGCTTACCTGTGTTACTCAATCTTATAACAAAGAACTTGGAAATTCTAGTTAAAAGATTTGTTAAATGAGTCATATAGATCATATGTAAGGTAAGAAATCAGCATGAACCATGCCTTGCATATGTTTAGCTTAAAAATGAACTAGAGTGCAGTAACACACCATGGCACAGGTATACTTGCATAACAAACCTGCATGCTCTGCATATGTAACCCAGCACTTAAAGTTAAAAAAAAGAAAACCAAGGAACTACAGTGCAATGACTTCCAAAGACAAGATAAATATGGAAGTTAAAATAAAGATTTGTTCATTCATTCAATTAAGCAGCATTTGTAGAATTTATTGTTCATTACCGGGTTAGAAACCGAAGATATGAGACTTGAGCCCCACACATAGTTTCTAAAGAAGACATTATATCCCCTGAAAAAAAAATGCATTAATTTTTAAATATTAAAAACATTCAGTGCTCATAGTGGAAAAGGCGGTGGCTCAAGCCTGTAATCCCAGCACTTTGGGAGGCCGAGGCGGGTGGATCAC
>NW_016107483.1:3470915-3511105 GCF_001604975.1 Cebus imitator | reverse complement strand
AAAAAAAAAAAAAAAAAAATTTTACCATATAAAAGCAAAATTACTTGTAAAATATTTTGATTACTTCACCTGTTAAAATAATTTATATTTATTTCAATTTATTATTAAAAATCAATAATTAATTTAAAAATCAATAATGAAAAATCAATAAATTATTAAGAAAATTACTAGAAAATATGGAATTATATAAAATGTTTTGATTAATTCATTTGATAAAATAATTTATAAATCATTTCAATTATTTAAAAATCAATAATTTATCAATTGGGCAGATAATGTATTTGAGACAGTGAAGACAGAATTAGAAAATCTTATTTGAAGGAGGGCTGACAAACAAAGTGCATTTGAAGAATAATCTTTGTTCTTCATAAAGTACTGACTTTCTCTGCATCCCTTGTGAGATCAAAGAGGGGAGAAGGGTATTGGATAGATCTTTGACCATTTTTGTATTTGGACAGGACTCTGCTTTAAAACTAGTTTTTTTTTCTCCTTTTCAGAAGAGTTATCTGAATTTTTAATATCAAATCTTACAAAACAGAAAGCAAAGAAGAAAGAGTGGTTATGGGTTTATATTGTACTCAATTATACATAAGATACTGTCACGAAGATTTTTAACCCAAGCAAGAATAGAGTCATAGCTGTAAATGTCTGTGGCAAAAAGGAAATAAATCTTTAGGAGTAGAAATCTTTATTTCCTAAACAGCATTACTTTTCTCTTTAATCAGTCAAGCCCTAGTCAGTTCTTTGTTGCATTTCTCAAAGCTACAATTGGCCATTCTTCCTTCAACTTCTTTATTTAAAATGATTCTATCTAACTACAAAAGCAGTTATCTGAGCTGCAGTGAAAACATCTTGTTGATAATCATAATTGGTAAGTTAGGGTAACACTAGCCACATTAACAAATGGCTAAATTACTATCTATTTTTATCTTTTTATCCATTATCTTCTTATATCATTTTTTCTTGGTCAAGTAGGCAATATTTTATCTTCTATATCACCTTATATATAAATAGCACTCTATATAGTTAGAATTTACACTTTCTAAAATTCTGGAACCACTAAGTAAGTAATTATTAAATTGAACATGATTGTGGCGGTCTCCAATGGTATCACCAGTTTCCTACTAAAAAGAAAAAAATCCATTCCTTATTGTGAGATTATATGCTACAAACTGAACTTCGCATTATAAAATTTTCAAAGTTCAGGTCTTAGATTAGTATTATTATCTATTAGATTAATTTTGCTTTTGTTTTTTTTATAATGCATTGTAAGGTCTAGATCTGGACCTTACATAATGCACTATTTTGTCTTCAGGAAACACTTGGCAATGTCTGAAGATATTTTTGGCTGTCACACTGGAAATGGTGATGCTGCTGACATCTAGTGGGTAGGGTGCAGGAATGCTGTTACATACAGTAAGATGTACAGCACAGCCTCCCAGGAGAAATACTTGTGCCAACTGTGGCAAGATTGAAAAAAACCTGTACATGATGGCACATAATAATGCATTTTGTTCTCACGACAACCCTTAGGCTACACACGACACACTAATATGCCAACATGTTTTATCTAAAAATACTGAGCCACAGGGATGTTAAGCAAAATTTTCTAATTCGCAGAGCTGGAATAGAAACCAAGGTAGTTCGGATCCAAAAATCTCTCACTTAACCTCCATTCTAGAGTCTCTTTGCATTTTCTAGGATTTTTCCCTCAAGTTTATCACTGAGTACCACAGCTTTACAGTATTTTAATAAATGGGATTAATATAAACATTTTGTTTACCTCCTCCTCCTTTGCAACAATTACTAAATCTTCCATACAATGGAACAAATAAATTATCCATCCAACCAATCATTATTCTCTGTTTTGATTCTGATTCAGGTTTATGATAGGAATTGTAAACTAGAAAGAAAGCTAAGTTTGACTAGTGTAAGGAACACAAGCCAATGCTCAATTTTGTTGGCTCGTTGGTGTCTACTAAAGCAGTTCATGTAAAAGGAAGATTGCTGTATGCTTGAACCACTGGGGAAAACTTGAGAGAGGAAGTCAGGCTGGAGCTGAGCCTTTTACAGTGCTCTTGATTTACTTGAGTTCTCTTGTTTGTTTTTATATATCTACTTCACTCTCAGAACTTTTCTCCTTTTCAACGTTTCATTTAATTAAATCCAATACATATTTACTGCGAATGAACTGTGTGTTCATCTCTTCTTTAGACACTGCAAACATCATGATGCATTTTTACAATTTTTGCCTGTAAGAAAATAAAAGTGCAAAGATACAAGGTATGGTTAGTCTAGAAGTTATAGAATAGTAAAGGAAAAATATATAAGAGATATTGAAATAGTACATAATTAAGTATTAGGATAATTATATGGATAGTAAAACAAACCAAAGCAGAGAGTATTATTTATTTTTAAGATGTAGAGACCGTGGGTGTGTTTGTGGTAGAGATGGACTTAATTGGAGCTTTGGTTAATGTAAATGAAGTGGGTAATGGAAGGCTTTCCAAATTATAAGACCAATCAGAATGAATTCACAGATATGAGAGTGAGCATGGCAGTTCATACCTAAACACCTTTTCTATTTTTTTTTTTTTGGTAAACTCTCTTAAATGCATATTTCATTAGCAAAAACATGGTCATTCTGTGATATTTGCACTGGTAACTTTATATAAATTTGATTAGTTTTGAATGTGCTAATCTACATTTGAATCTACATTCCATAGATAGATTGATTCATTTATTGAATAATGAATTGTTATTATTGGTTTAGCCATTCTTTTAGATAAGAAAGCCATAACTATATTTAATTTTCTCACCAAAAATAACCTAAGAACTTGGTAGGGCTAGGGATAGATCTATTTCTTTTTAAGTTTACCCCTTTAGGAACACTCTCTTCCCATTTTAGCAATCTAACAGTATCTGATATATATGGTAGTTCACATATATTGAATATGACGTAATTTGTCAGAAATATCTCGGAAGATAACCTAAAGGAAAGTTGATAATTCTAGATTTACTTTTACTTCTCTTACTACTTATATTCAAAGCTGAATACTGCTTTTGTGTAGGTCCTCTCAAATACTTTCATTGCTTATTCAATGAAAATTTAATATTATTAAATTTAATGCTTTTTTGAGAATAATTAATTATAGTCTATTAGTTAAGAGCAGAAGCTTTGAAGTTACGCTGAAATGCTGTAATTCCAATGAGCTTTTGTAATGTTTACTTTTGATCTTTAAAGTTGTCACCAAAATTATAATAATTAATGTGAATATTAATGATTATATACGATGTAAGTACACATAATATACATATGAGTATATTATATACATACTACATACATGTGTATATATATGTAGTATGTAGCACAGTGTCTGGTTCATGGTAAAAATTTAGTGCATATTAAAATCTTTGTTTTTATAATGATAATGATCCAAAATTTATGAAAGTTCAAAAATAAAAATAGCTGAAAAGTTTGTATCAATTCATACTTAGCTAGGGATGAATAAATACATACAGATAATTTGGTTGAAAATCTTAGAATTTCTTCATATATATATATATATTTATTGCACTTTAGGTTCTAGGTTACATGTGAAGAACATGCAGGATTGTTTCATAGGTACATATATGGCAATGTGGTTTGCTGCCTCCATGCCCCCATCACCTACATCTGGCATTTCTCCCCATGTTATCCCTCCCCCACCTCCTTACCCCCTGCTGTCCCTCTTTTATTCCCCTTCAACAGATTCCAGTGTGTGATGCTCCCAACCCTATGTCCATATGTTCTCATTGTTCAACACCCGCCTATGAGTGAGAACATGCAGTGTTTGATTTTCTGTTCTTGTGTCAGTTTGCTGAGAATGATAGTTTCCAGATTCATCCATGTCCCTACAAAGGATACGAACTCATCGTTTTTTATGGCTGCATAGTATTCCAAGGTATATATGTGCCACATTTTCCTTGTCCAGTCTATCATCGATGGGCATTTGGGTTGGTTCCAGGTCTTTGCTATTGTAAACAGTGCCACAATGAACATACATGTGCATGTGTCTTTATACTAGAACAATTTATAATCCTTTTAATATATACCCAGTAATGGGATTTCTGGGTCAAATGGAATTTCTATTTCTAGGACCTGGAGGAATCCCCACACTGTCTTCCACAATGGTTGAACTAATTTACATTCCCACAAACAGTGTAAAAGTATTCCTATTTCTCCACATCCTCTCCAGCATCTGTTATCTCCAGATTTTTTAATGATCGCCATTCTAAGTGGCATGAGTGAGATGGTATCTCAGTGTGGTTTTGATTTGCATTTATCTAATGACCAGTGATGATGAACATTTTTTCATATGTTTTTTGGCCTCATTTATGTCTTCTTTTGAAAAGTGTTTGTTCATGTCCTTCACCCACTTTTGAATGGGTTTGTTTTTTCTTGTAAATCTGTTTTAGTTCTTTGTAGAGTCTGGATATTAGCCCTTTGTCAGATGGTTAGATCGCAAAAAAAATTTTTCCCATTATCCTGTGGGATGTATTTTAAAGTACAAGTCATGTGAGCTTGATGGCTCACATCTGTAATGCTAGTATTTTGAGAGGCCAAGGTGGGAGCATGGTTTGAGCTCAGGAGTTTGAGATCGGCCACCACAACACAGTGAAACCTTGTCTTTACAAGAAATTAAAAAATTAGCTAGGTATGGTGGCATGCACCTGTAGTACCAGCTATCTGAGTGACCAAGGTGGAAGGATCTCTTGAGCCCAGGAGGTCAAGGCTGCAGTGAGTTGTGATTGGTCCATTGCATTCCATCCTAGAAAACAGAGCGAGATCTTATCTAAAAAAAATAACAAAAATTAAGAACAATAGAGTCATGCATTGTATAATAATAATTTGTTCAACAACAGACCACATATACCACTGCAGTGTCATAAGATAATAATGGAGATAAAAAATTCCTATCTCCTAGTGATGTAGCCATCATAAGATTTAGCACAGTGCATTTCTTGTGTTTGTGATGATGCTGATTTAACTATGTTGCCCGTCATGTAAAAGTATAGCAAATACAATTACGTGTAGTACATAATACTAGATAATGATAATAAATAACCATGTTACTTGTTTATGTATTTACTATACTATTCTATTCTATTTATAGTTAGTTTAAAATGTACTTTTTCTTCTTAAAAAAATATTAGCTATAAAACAGCCTCAGGAACATCCTTCAGGAGGTATTTTAGAAGAAGGCATTGCTTTCACAAGACATGACAGCTCCACGCCTGTTATTGTCCTTGAAAATCTTCTCCTTGGACAAGATGCAAAGGTCAAAGACAATGATATTGTTAATTCTGACCCTGTGTAAGCCCAGGCTAATGTGTGTATTTGTGTCTGAGGTTTTTAACAAAAAGTATAAAAAGTAAATAAAAATAAAAATTTTGAAAAGCTTATGGGGCACAGATCTAAAGAAATGAAATATTTTTGTAAATTATACAATGTGTCTGTGCTCTAAGCTGTTATTACAGAAGTTAAAAAAGTTTTAAAAAATTAAAATATTTTGGATGAATCTGGAAACCATCATTCTCAGCAAACTGACACAAGAACAGAAAATCAAACACCACATGTTCTCGCTCATAGGCAAGTCTTGAACAATGAGAACATATGGACACAGGGAGGGGAGCATCACACAATGGGTTCTGTTGGGGGGGCCAAGGGAGGGACAGCAGGGGATTAGGGAGGTCAGGGAGTGATAACTGGGGAGAAATGCCAGATGTAGATGACGGGGGGATGGAGGCAGCAAACCACATTGCCATGTGTGTAACTATGCAACAATCCTACATGATCTGCACATGTACCCCAGAACCTAAAGTACAATTAAAAAAAAAATTAAAATATTTCTAAAATAAAAAGTTACAGGAAGCTAAGGTAATTTATTATTGAAGAGCAAATATTTAAAGTGAATTTATTGTATTCTAAGGGTAAAATGTTTAACAAGTCTACAGTAGTGTACAATAATGTCTTAAAACTTCGCATTCACTCACCACTCCCTCGGTGGCCCACCTAGAGCAGGTACCATTCCTGCAAGCCCCGTTCATAAGAGTTCTATATGGGTGTGCCATTTGTATGTTTTATATTATATTTTTACTGTACCTTTTTATGTTTGAATATGTTTAGATACACAAATACCATTGTGATATAATTGCCTACAACATTCAGTAAAGTAATGTGCTGTACAGATGTGTAGCCCAGGAACAAACTCTATACCATACAGCCTAGGTGTGTGATAGGATATACCATCTAGGCTTGTGTAACTACGCTCGGCAATGTTTGCACAATGACAAAATCAGCTAATGATGCATGTCTCAGAAAACATCCTGTTGTTAAGTGACACATGACTGTATTGTTTTAACTTCTGAACAAAAGGCATGTACCAACCTTTGCTTTTGGAAATTCTTCTGTGCACACACATGGGACGTGATATCCCTATGCATCTTGGCACAACCCTTATAGAGGAATTTAGCTTGGGAAGTAAGATTTTTGAATAATGTAATGTCACTAAATTATTTGGTTCAACTATAAAACTTAAATGCTATAAATATTTTTAAAAGTCCCAACTGGGTTTATCCAACAACTTATTCTTCTTTCAAATAACACACCAGTAAAGATGGCCTTAAATACTTAAGCCCTCCTTCCACCAGCATCTATCTGGATATACAGTATCATGTTTTATCAAGCAATGATTTTACATATTTTTTCAAGACTTGTATTACTGTGAAGATAAATATTTTTGAAAATAATTGTGGATTTTAAATAACTTTTATTAGGTTCTCAGACGTAATTTGACTTTTTTATATATGATAGTTATTGATGAAAAAAAAAGGAATACTTCTTTGCTTCAAAAACAGACAGCAAAGTCCTATTCTAAAAGTGATTTTTAGTCATTGTCAAGTGTTGATCTTTCAAAATTATAAGTTTGTAAGGAACAGTTACACATTCGGATAATATCAAAGAGTAAGCACAGCCTACAATCACGGAGTATTCACAATTTGAGGCGTACTTATAGTAGTACCTTCTATACTACTTACAGTCTGATCAGGGCTGGATCTTCTTAAACCACAGGATCACCCTTTCACGGGAACAGGCCCCTAAAATTATTACTGAAATCCACCAGTCCTTACATATAGGGCCCAAGACGTTGCACCGCTTTGTGCAGCCCCTCTTTTTCTCACCAGGTCTACAACAGACAATGAAGCAGGTACACAAGGCATGCGTTACTTGCTGTAAGGTCTTGTCTCAGGGAGACTTCAAGCCACAATTGTCAACACACTCTATCGCCCCCAAGAAGACCTCCAAAGAAAATGAAATGCACCGGGCACTTCTCTTAACTGGTGGCAATCCCCCATGCTTACCTAGCTGGCTCCTATTATCATCCCCATTGTCATTGTTTGTCTTTTGATAATGCTAACCCCTTTTGTCCTCAGGTTTCTACAAGCTCGCATAAGGGAAATTTCCAGGGTGGCCGTAAACCAGATGCTGCTTCACCCCTGTGTCCAACTCCCAACCAAGGCAGCAGCCAACTTACCCTTCTCCCACGCTTTGCCCCTGAATCAGCAGGAAGTAGCCAGAAAGAAGCGATGTCCTATACCATCAAAAGGGTCAGAATGTAAGGCCCGTTGCCTGGTCGGGAGGTTGGACACGCCCACCTCTGCACTCAGCACCTAGCTGTGCCGCAGGGCTCCCCTGGAAGGCTCCAGCTGATGCAAGACTCCTGGCAGGTTCTCCCACCGGAAAACCCTCCCCATCTCCATCCCGCTCCCCTGGAGTTAATCAGAGAACCCAGCTGTTGCTCGCTCCTCCTAGCCATAAAAACCCCATGCCCCAGGAAAAAAAAATAATAAGTAGCATAGGAGATACAAATATTCCAGAAGGAAGTGCTTTTGCTCTAATTATCTTTCAACTTCAGTGAAGGAACAATATGGACATGACTATAACATACATGAAAGTATAGAACCTCGAAGAAACACAAGGTTGTTCCAGAAAATTGGAATGTGTTCAGGGAGACTATGGATGAAAATGGCACAGAGGCAAAAGAAAATAGTGAGGAGAATAGCATGAACCAAGGGATGATGAAAGAAAACGTAGACTACTATAATTTGATACAAGCAGAAAAAATTATTTCTCATTTTTTCATATGATCTTGCATTTCATTAATGAATTTGATTCAATACAATGAATACAAAGAAAAATAACTTGACCTATAATATACATATGAGTATTTAATATGAAAAAAAATGTTCGGTATCCTTTCTCATAATCATAATTTTCTGTAGAATCCTGTATTTTCAGAGTTTCTTAATACAGTCTCTGTTCTGAAAATGTTTATCAAGACGTTCTCATTGCAATTGTGACCTCTCCTGTTGTAAATGGCATCTTTTGTCTCCTGTTCAGAGATTTCAATTGCTCTCGTAACAGTCTAGAGATTGTTTTCCGTTCACACAGCTTCTCCACATTTATTAAGGTTCAATGTCCAAACGTTTAACCATACAAGAAAGAGTTAAATAAAATGAAGTTATCTTTTTGTTTAAAGCGACATTTTCCATGTACTCTTATCTCTTCTGTTTCTTCATGTGTTTGTATGTGAACCTCAGTAAAACTGGGACTGGGACCTTAAATACAGACACTGCCGATTTCAGGGTGCTATCGTTCACTGATGTTTATCCTAGGCATTTATTTCTAAAGCTAAGTTTTTTTTCAACTTGTTATCCCAAATTCTCCCTTTCTGTCTTCCCTAATAATCTGTACTTTCATTCAGTGTTACAGTGGGAGAAATAATTGTTTCTATCAGATTTTGAGAATTACTTCATTTAGCTTATTTTTCTTCACACTTTTGAATAACAGAAGTTAATTTTGAATATAAAACATAGATTGAACATGTCAAAAACTTGCTCTGCAGATATCACCAACATAAACTGTTGATAAGAAGATAAGACAGAGACTAGTGTTTTAATTATTGCAGAGAGAGAGAACAAAGAACCTTGCAAAAGTTAGACAGTGTCTTGCACTGCGAAAGATAAGGTCGGAACATATTGAGAATTGGATGTTTGATTTAAGGTGGGTCTTTCAAACTAAGAACTGGACAAGGATGGGTTAAAGATCCTGCCACAACAGTTCAGGATTGGTGGAAACAGCAAGGCGTGTGTTTGAGGCAAGAAGAGCAAAGAATGTTAAGGAAAAACTGCCTGCTGATGTTTCATTGAAGAGCGGGTAGGTGTTTCAAGAAGTCTCTATAATGAACAGTCAAACCCTTTGCTTTGGCAGGGTATTTCTGAAAGAATAAATCATGCTTATGAAGATAGAGGAATATTAAAGGAACACTAGGGAAGACAGAGAAACAGCGCAGTCATGTTAATTTAGGCGGTGAGGCGTGATTTTAGTTCTTAGTGTCTAGACTGAGGTTGGGATTAGAAGGTGTTGGTTATCCAAATAATATCCAGATAAATGCTTTCATACCACTATCACATGAATTTGTTTCATATCCAAAGTGAATATAGATTATTTTAATGTTGATATAGCTTTTTATAATACTATGACAAAATACATGTCTAATAAGAAAGCTACTTTTAAATTAACATTTTCTAAAATTACATATTTGTCCCATGATTCATTTTGATATGACTGCCATTTTCCTGTGCATTTTTATTTATTCCTAGTTAACCTCCAACCCCTGTACAGCCAGTATTTCTGCACCTTTCTATAATGTATTTTTATCTAATGAGCTTCCAAAACACCTCCTGGTCTCCTCTTTTCCTATTCCTAATATGAATATATAATCATTTATCTAAATATTATTTGTCTTTTATTTATTCAGATATTTCATTCAGATGTCCAAAAAATACTATGTTCTTTTCATAGAGTCTGGGCACAGAGCAGGAAGTCAGTCAGATCTGCAGCCTCACAGTATTTAGTAGAGAAACAAAGGCTGTACATGAGCAAGTATTGCAAGAAAGTACCCATCATCTCGAAAAATAAGGTTTGGGTTGTTAACAACAAAAGAAGTGGGATGTGGGGGAATATATAATTCTCCCACTGCATACCAGACTGCCAAACTGAATTTTGAAAGATGAAATTAAATTCCCCTGTGGAACAAGGTATAGTTTAAAATAAAGGGTATTAATTGAAGCATGAGTTACTGTGGAAAGAATGTTAGCTGAGTTTTCTATATAGCTATGATCAAACAGAAAATATTTTCAAGGAACAAGAAAAAATATTCTCAAAAATCATTTCAAAAGGTGAAGCTCAGGTATGCTGAGCCAAGTTTTTGATTTAATAGGCTTAGTCTACCTCTTCATGTTTATCTCTTGGTATCATATTCAGGAACGGTGTATGAACATTTAATACATATATGCGTTAAATCTGTTGACTATTTGATGAACTATATTTCAGATGCTTAGTCAAATAAAGTATTTCTAAATTTGGCATGACTTAACTGAAAAAAAAAGGAGGCATCTTTGCTGAGTTAAAGTGTTTTTGTTTGAACTTACAAGGAAGTTTCCACCAGCTGGTATTGCTTACCATAGTGGTGGAAATATTTCATATTTTAGAATTAAATTATACTCTGTCCAGTCAAACAGAGACATCAAAAGGATATCACATCAAAATAGGCAAAACATATAATTAAAGAAGAAAAGCTGGTGCTTCTTTCAAATGTTAAATTGGAGTAAGTTAACAAAAGAAATAAAATGTGGTGTTTTTCCTTCATGTTCCCTCCATTATTGTGTGAATTACGTTAAACTTTGTCCCCCTCATGACCTTGAATATTTAACCACCTGCTCAATTTGATCAGGGAACACTCAGGCTTTGAAAAGCTGCCCACATAAGACCTGACAAGAGTGTGCTTCCCAAATATGTAAAGTTTACTGCACAGGCTGAGGGAATGCGGGAATTGCTCAGCTGCTCACAAGTATTTCTGGTCCTGAAAACCTGGGAAAGGGCTTACAGTGCAGCTAAAGGTTCGTAAAGCCCAGGCCTGTCTATATTTGGACAGTGCCAATTAAAATGATATTTAGAATATCATTCTCTTTGCGGGAACATCTGAGACTGCATAGACCAAAAAGGAGGCAGTTTTGCCTCAATTTGTGGGTCATTGACTTTCTTGTGTATTTACTCTGTGGAGTACTTACGAAGTGTAGACACCCATTAGAAAAATGATAGAAATCACATGTATTTACACATGCACACACACCAGTATACTAACCTATATAAAATAGTAGTTATTAGAAATACTGTTTAAGTCATATATTGCTGATGACTTAAGAGTATTTCCTTAAATATTTTTACACATTAAGCAGATACAAGATTATGACAATTTATCCTGATTTAAAAGTGCAGGTAACTTATATTTTAGTTTGTGTTTTTTGAGGTTTCTTGAACGGTTAACAATTAAAGCACTATAGTTAATCTTATAAAAATATCTTTTCTGATCAACCCCAAACAACTTTCTAGAATCTATACATACAGATTGTGTTGTCATCTTTTATATTGTAAAAGTAGCACTAGAAGACAAACACATTTAGAAAAGGAAAGCAGTTGACTTAAAGTTAAGTTGTGAGTCTGACATTAGTGGGAGCTTCTTGCCAAATAAAAGCACAGAAAAATAACCTCAAGATTGTCTAACTTAAGTTTATATTATTCTGTTAATCTTTGAACAAACAGCTAATTTTTTCTATGATTATCACACTGGGAAGTCAGGGAGAGGGCTGATTTTGATTGGGAATTAGGGATTAAAATGTACCCTCACAGCTTCATTTATCTGGAGGACCAGGACTGAATTGGTTTACTTTAGGTTTCTCTCAGAGCTGATTAGGTGGTGATGCTTTGTTTTCTTGTTTCCTGACTTGGAAGATGATATGATGTAGACTCACAGTGGCAGAAGGGTGAAATATCAATTTTCCTTCCACAGTATCCAGACCAATTACATGCCTTTTTGATATTTCTAATTTTATGAGTTAAAAAGAAAATCACCTTCTTTCTCAAATGACTGGATGACCATGTCAAATCCAATTTAGCCTTTCAAATGATTTTATATTCTCTGAATCTACTCTATCCATGTGGTTCTGGGTATTAATAAACTTGAAATTTTCTTCCCCAAATAGTCAGACACAATGCTATGCTGCTGTTCTTAGAATCATGCTAAGCTTTACAGAGAGATTTTAATTTAATACTAGTGAGTCCTTAATCAGAAGTTTTCAAGTCAGCTTACAATGATTATTTTTACAGGTATGAATTCCTGAAGGCTTATTTATCCTTAAATGCTTTGAACATATTCACTAGATCTATAGAGTGAGAGCTAATCTGTTTTTAGAGATCTTCTAGTAAAATGATTTGTTACATCTTGGATTTTTAAATTTTTTTTATTTTTTCTATACCTTGAAACATTGAAAAGAAATGGAATATCTCATTGACTAGAATTCCAAAGCTCAAGGTACACTTAGGGAAGTTGAAGTCAGTGGCTTTTATCACTGAAGAGAAACATACAGCAGGAATCCATTCTATTAGAGCACTTCAGTAGAGAATCACAGTGAGGCAATTTCCGCCTCTCAATTGCAATGTAGGAAATTCTATTAAAATAAAAATCAGTTGTATAATTTTTATGTTTACCTTTGTCTTTGTTCTTGCCTCTTAAAATTTATACTTCACTCCTTTGTTTACATATAAATGTGCATGGTTTTAGAGCTTCAGGGAAATAATTCTGTCTTCCATTTTTCATTTTAATTAATTTTATATAATTCCTTTGCATTAATTATATTTTTTCTGTTTCTTTCTTTAGTTGTTGTTTTTCTTACAGTGAATTATTTTATCACTGAGTCATTATTAAGGATAGTATATGTTTTCTTTCACTTAGATTTCCATTTCATAACAACCATTCATATCAAATTCTTTTTGGTTACATAGTATTGCTACATCAATTGATTGTATGTCAATAGTAAAAGTATATTCGTTAGATATCTTGCTTTTTCCTTCATTCCACTCAATTTTTTTGGAAATTCTTATTTCCAAAATCAATGCACCTAAAATTAGTGAAGAATTGGGTAATCATTTGTCCTTGCTTTATAATGAATATTTGGCCATTTATATTATGAAACAAAAATATTAACTTTGTTTCAAAGAAAAGTGAAAATACTTACCTTTCAATTTCAATAAACATTAGGTTTATTGGCACTGAGAGATATGATTATACATTACTATATATATACAATCATTCTAATTTGAATCAAAGTACAAGTATTATCCTTTACTTGTCAATGTAATTTTTTGTTTCCTGGAGCTTACTAATTAGGAATAAAAGTGACTATGAGAGTTGATTTAAAAGAGTATGACAACCATGAAAATATGCCTTCATTTATATTCTGCTACATGGCATAATGAAATGTAATTTGTACTTTTAAAATGAATGACATAATTAAACATTGAATTACACTAATGTTTAAGTCAACCAATACGTAGAAAATTTTTGATTTATATATGAATTTTGGAGAATTGTTATTCATATGTCAAAATACATCATATCAAGATGTGACCTACAGCAGAGGCAAGGAAAGAAGTGTAAATGCATGTGTTAGTGTGCATGTGGCTGTTTTAAATATGTACATCATTGTATAAAGAATACCTAACACAGAGAGAGAGAGGGAGAGAGAGAAAGAGAGAGAAAAAAGCCCATTCTATCACTAAGATCAGAAAGTATTTTAAGCTCTGTCAACTGAAGAATAAAGAGGTTCATAAATTTGGAAAGGAGAGTTTTATTTCTCATAAGAGTTGCAGCTTGCAGGCTTCTCATGCCCTAGGCTGGGAAGCCTGGTCTCTGGCAGAAGACGAGAGTAAGCATTTCAGGGGGTCCTGAAAGGAACAGAAATTTATGCTGAGTGAGGTGAACAAATATACATATTTACTATGCTACAGGAGGAGTCCTGAATATGGGAGATGAGACACGTGCGTGCACAATTGAGCTACATGTGTCTTCATGACAACCCATGTCCAAAAATGCATTGTCATTAGCTTGTCTCAAGGATTAAGTGTCAACGCTCTGGCTTCAAAAGGCAAAGCGGAGGTTGCAAAACCTCACTGTGTACCCTCTGTGATTCAGCCAAAAGCTGTTCAGGATGGTGGTCAGGTTTTAGGAAAGGAAGCATTGTGAAACTGGTGAACTGTCACCTCAAAACTGCAAAGACGGAAAGGGAGTCCGGTGGAGGTCGAGATGATTAGCTAAAGGCAACAAAGGAATGAATCATCCGTTTCTTGTTTTCCAGAGCTGGGTTCTCCTTACTCCTTACGAAATAATTTTGGTTAAATGTTAATATGAAAAGAGAATACTGAGGCATGGTCAGCAGTTATCCCATCATGCCCAGGAATTCAATTTATAAGGTTACTCTTCTTCTAGGCCTCCTTGGGTCAAGATTTAGGATATTATTTCCTGACTTCATATGTAGATTTGTTTGCCATGAAATAAATTGGACTAGATATTTTTTAATAAAAATTAACAAAAGATTTTCATTCAGGCCATTTTTCATTCACTTTTTTAACAAGAATTCATGGATACTTACTCTGTGCCAAGCACTATTTTAGATGCAGAGGGTTGAGCAGGGACAAAACAATTGTAGATAATGATGAGTGCAAAGGAAAAAATAAAACCGTGAAAACATAGCTTTGTGATGTTAGATAGGGTGGCTTTGGAGCCTAGGAGGATAGCTGTAAATTGTTTCTAAGAAAAGAATATTTTAGCAAGTGGCAAAATCTGAGATGATAGTGGGTATATTGTTTCTGAGAACAGAAGGGTCTGTTGTGTTTGACGCAGAATAAAGGAAGGAAGAAGAGTGGGCTAGTGATATATTTATTCTCAGTGTGTTCACAAATCTGAATGACTGCTGCTCACGTTTCATCTTTGTCATAACATGAGCTAGAAGTAAGATATTCTGATCTAAAATAAGATGGTCAACTTTAAACAGGTGGAGATAAAAATGTTGTGATCCACCAAATAGGCCATTTTAAACCATATTTTGAATTAGATAATTCATTCAAATGAATACTGCTGTGGCATGTTTTATATAACAAATAACATGTTTTCCAGTCACGGAAAAGATACTATGCCAACCCTCACTAGCTTGCCTGTCTAGTGGGTGAGGTAGCTATACTATCAGAAAATTTCAACAAATGATGTAGCAGACTAAAGAGCTAGATAGCTAAGAACATTCTAATACTAGGATGTGTTTCTATAAGACTGGTTGAATTCTACCATCAATTTCAAGGAATGACTGGGAGTTAATACAAGGAAAACATAAAGAAAAAAATACTAAGGAGTTGCAGAGAAGGAAGAGCTGTGGTGAAATGGAGTTGAGCATCTCTACACAATTGAGAAATATCTGTAGCTGTTGCACAGAATTCCAGCACAGTGAGAGAGGTTAGAAAGCTAGTTCAGGGTCAGTCCATGCAGAATCTGCAGGCCTGTGAAGGACTCTGGTCTTTTGACAAGTGGAAGCCAGATTTTAAGTAGAAACAATAATACAATGAGATCTGCATTTTGAAAAGATGCCTAAGATGTACATTCTTAACTTTCAATAGCTCACAAGTTATGGGAAAGAGAAACACATACATAATATTCTTTCACGAGGCACATTAACAAGTTTCTGAGCACAGATAATAACATAGTGAAACTAAGAATGTTCAAATGCTATGCGTTTAATGTTCTCTTTATTTTTCCATGTACATTTGAACTTTATAATATTCAATTTCTACCATTTTAGGAAGACTTTGAAAAAGACCCGTAAAGCAGCACCTGGAAGATTTTATTTATAAACACGAGATTAAATAAAAGTGATGGGAAATTTTTCAGTAACTTCTCTATGATAAAATCTGAAAAGTTCATTTAAAGACAAATAGAATGAGATGATATGTGATATCACTGACTTCCCAATCACTGCTGGGGTATAGAAATATAACTATTAGTTGGTAACAGTTCTTCTATAATTAACAAGGCTACTAGAAAAGGTGTCTTTTTTAAATTTTATATTTGCATTGAGATAAATTTAATTTAAATTTTGTTATTCTTGTTTTTTAAATTAAATATTGCATAATTTACATACAAACTTCAACATCTGGGAATGGAGGGAAAAAAAACCTAGAAGCACCAGGCATCTAGTCTTTTACTGACTTAATTTTGGAAATGGTTTGTCAACACTCTCCATAATCCTGACTAGCAAATTGTAGAAATTGCCAGCAAGCTTATAAAAAATACAAATTGCTGACATTGCAAACATTAACTGCCAAATAAAAATAATTTAATGTGTCTTTGACACATTTTAAATACACCTTCCTGTACCTTCTACCTGACTGACTGACTTTCAAAGAATTATTTCTATTTCTTCCAACTAACTTTCACCAAATTCTTATAATTAGGATCATTCATTGGATTCAGACCATGTCTCAAAGATAAGGCAATTACCATTTATTATTAAGTGCATATTGTAGCTAGTACTTTCAATACATAGTATGATATATAATTATTGTATCCATCTTATTGGAGAACAATTACTTTCCACATTTTACAAATGGATAACTCAAGTTCTGTAATATCATTTGACTGATAAATGGCAAAATTAGATCTTTACTCTGTCTGATTCACTCCCAAATCCATTCATCTTTATCATGCTACCTTCCCAAGAAACACATTAAAATGCACTCACATTTCAGAGCCTAGAAGGTAAGGTAGTGTAAAACTTCCATGTCTTCTTTAAGAAATACTAAGTAAATTGTCAATGGGAAAAAATCAGTAGAGATTGTATCATTTATTATTAACTACAATTAGGCAGATGAGAAGAGTTTCTAAGGGAATGAGTCACATCAGAGATGATTGATTAGACGGAACACTTACAGGGAGAGACCTCAAGCTGTATCATCAAATGGAGGAAGAGAATCATGGCTGTGGGTGGACTCAGATGTACACCTCTGATTTCATAATAGATTATATGGCCAACCTTTATGTCCTAGAAATGTATTTGTATAGGATACTACAGACCAAGTTATATCAACCTCAGTGTCACTGACATTTTAGCAGGACGATTCATTGTTGTGGGAGACAAGCCTACGAATTGTATAATGTTTTATAATGAATGCTGCAAATTGTATAATGAATGCTGCATCCCTGGCTTCTGCTTACTAGATGCCAGTAGCATCTTGTCCCCCAGTTGTCACAATCAAATATGTCTGCAGACCTGGCCAAATGTCCCCTGGACAGCAAAATCACTCCTGGTGGAGAACATTGTTTTTTTCTAATCTGAGCATTGCTTTCTAGAATTATATATCTAAGAAATTTTGAGGTAAGCTAAGTCCAGTCTTATTAACTGCAGAGTATTATATCAACTTTCCCCGAAAATAATAATAATAATAATAATAATAATATTCCCTGGTTCAGAACCAGGGAAAATATTTTTACAAGTAGACTGTGGGCTCAGAGTTTGGTAAAGGGCAGAGCAGCAAACTAGGCAGATTATCCAAGAGTGCCATTGGTAGGTGTGAGTTAAGCCCATCACAACTGTGTGAGCCGAATATGCATTTTAATGTGCTTAAGGATTTCCGAAAACCTTTTGCTATGATGCATTAGATTGGTCAATTTAAACAGTGACTGATCAAAGGACAGAAATTACATAGCCAATAAAATTGATAAAAAATGGAACGAAATCAAGTACTAATTTTAGAAGAACTGTTTATGTGTAACATCCATAAGAAATACTCATTATGAAGACATATTCACTGCATACTGTTAAATTAATGGTAAATTAAGAGTATAATACATACGTAATTCAGAAATGGATAACTTAAGACTAAGAGGCTGATTTAGTGGCTGGTTAAACAAATGTTTATTTTAATGAATAATTGAATCTGCAAATAGGAAAAAATCTTATAGTTAGTGGGTTGCACTTAATGTGAAATTGTGCAAAATCAACTGCAGGTTAGCAGTTGGTCATTTGTGAAACACTTTACAATGTGACGATAGTTTTGTGTAAACTCAAACAAATATAAATCATTGTCTCAAGAGTCTTAAGAGACCTGGTACAATCTTTCCACCAGGACATCTTCTTTTACAGCCTCATTACACTTGCCAGTGATTCATGGGTGTTAGGCTTGACTGAGGAGGGTGGAAGGAGCTAAGGAACTCAGTATGCTATATTTCAACCATGCAAATGAGCATATTTCCCTGGGACTAAAAGGCAGCAATGCTAAAAGAAATGGATTAATCTCTGTCCATTCTTGTTATGCTTTTGTTGAGATTTTCAATGTAATCCAAATCCATGAACAAGCATTTTCACCATAGCATTTCATTGTATCTTTAAAGCAATAGACAGAGCAATTGTAAAGATTATCAAGAAATACACTGATGCGGGGAAGTCCTAGGGACAAGAAGAGACAGGGCAATATGTACAGAATGGAAATAAATTTAAAGCAATATCTGTTGGACATCAGCTATGGCAAGTTGTGTTCTAGAGCACAGTGTTTGACCAAGTTGTGAGTCAGTGAAATAAATTCTATCTATTGGGATATAACAGGACGTAAGACACCCCTGACGTGATATTCATAACAAAGCACTCTTTGCTTAGATCAAGACTTCTGATTCTTTCTCTGATTCTCTTTACTCCAGGCCAATGTCAGCATAGTTTTTGTGGTGGGGGAAGGCAGGGGAAGAAGGAGAAGAAAAAATGGAGATTAAGACTCTCAACTCTACCAGTAGACAGTAAGCAAGTTAAGAAAACAATGTTTCATTAACTTTATATCTGTAGCCTTTTCCATAGTGCCTTGCATATTGTAAATGCTGCAAAAAATGTAATCCAAGATCTGTGAAAACTAACATTTTCTTTTAAAATTAAACTAAGTTACTATACTTAAACATAAATCGTATTCTATCAGGCAGATTATCAAACCTGTTTAAAAGTCATATAATCAACCTTCCATTAAAGTATTCAAATTCATTTTTCCACAATGCCATTGAATTCAGGGCTTCTGATAATATAGTAATGATAAAATATATAAAATTAAACTGAAAATGTGAATATTCACATATGCAAAGATGAATACAAAATAATTTGTTCAATATCAAATAGAATTTCTTTGAATTTCTAGAATACAAGTCACTTCAATAAATAAGCAGATTAAATGTTATGGATTTTTACTAAAGATAGCATTGAAAACCATTAGCAAGCAGGACATAAAAAGCTTATATTTATTACAAAGCTTAGTACTTATAGTACCAGTGACACATCTACTACTTTTATCTAATAACACAAAAATATAAAATAAGTTTTTAAAGTATATGGTCTATCCTCTCAAAAAAAAAACAGTGTCTCAGATGAAATCAACATTTTAAAATATAGACAAATACAGGTAAAAACATAAAGGCTGACTTACACAAATCAAATTTGCTTTTCGGGTCAGACTTTTATTTCTTATATTTGGATTCATGTGTCTAACTGCTGGTTGGTCATTACAACTTCTATAACATAAGGTTAGTTGAAAGCTACTATAACAAAAAAACAAGCTAATCAGATTTCTTTCCGAATTGGCCTCTCCTTCAATATTTAGTTTTTAGTACAATCCTTTAAAGTAAGGTAAATCTGTTTCACTTCCTCTCACAAATTCAATGAATCAAATGAGTCACCAGATCCTACTGATTTTTCCTCCTAAATTTTCACAGGTTTGTTTCCAATTCTGACACCCTGTTGCCACTGCCCTGGTTCAGAGCCCCTCTACATTGTATTGAAGCATCACAAGAGTGTGTTACAAACTGGTGTCCTTAATTCTGAGCTTGTTTCCTCAGTATTGTTGTCTATCTATTGTAGGTCTCACTGAGCCCCTCCTTTGCTTCAAAGTCGTTCTGCAGCTGCAGGGGACCCTCAGCAGTGTGGCATCCTTCGCATGCTATTTTTCACTCATTGCCTTTGCTCATGCTGCCACCTGCAGGTTTACTTCCCTCTACCCCTAGCATACAGTCTGTCATTTACAATTTTGCATTTACTCTCCTCTTTTTTGTCTCGACCATCAGAAAAAAGGCGTGTCATAGCCATCCTTTATCCCAAGGGACGAGCATAGAATCTTGTTTGCGGTAGGTACCGTTCGAAGATAAGCTTAGACACATTAAAATTTTAAAGGGTTTATTTGAGCATCCAGTGAGTCACGAATTGGGCAGCATAAGACTGCAAGCAGTTTAGCAGTGCTGGCTGGGGGCAGAGGCGCTAGTGAGACAGGAAGTTTTTAAATAAGATTTTCATGGAAACGAGACAAAGAAAACATATTTCATTGGTCAGAGTGGAAAGTCCCTAGAAATTGGTTGGCAGTTTCTGATTGAAACACAGCCTCTAGTTTATTTTTATTGTTTGCATTGGGCTTTGGAAAACTCAGGGGCTGCCTTAGCCTGACGGTCTCCAGATAAAATTATTTTTAACAGTACTAAATAATTATTAAATGAATTAGCTGATCCATAATTGGCAAGCATAGTGATGGGCCTGTCATTTTAAGGATAACACTGGAAACTTGAGCAAATAATCTCCCCAATTAAGTGTTTCAATAAAATAGAAGCTTTTCTTCTTCACTGCCTAACAGCCCAGCGTGAGCCTTGCATATCAGAGGGTAGCTTTCTGCCATCTAGGATCCAAGCTCCTTTCCTCTTGCACAACCACCATTGCAAAGGGTCCTGAAATCTGCTTCTGGTCAGCAGAAGGAATGAGAGAAAATGACGACCAGCCCACTTAAACACACATACACACATAGCAAGAATTAGTCACGAAGCCGTGTCTGGATGTACGTGGATGAAAGGGATATAGTCAATTTCTGAGAAGCTACTTCCAGCAAAGTTTTCCTTTGTGTTAGTCTGTGGACAGATGGCCATCTTGACCACATGACTTAAGGAAGGAAGAGCATATGTATTGTATTTCAAAGGAAGCTAACATTTTCTGAATGTGTTTGTAAAAAGAGGATTTCAGTTGTCTGCAAAAGGGCCTTTGGTAGAACATTTTATTACCAACAACTCTGGAGGAGATTAGGGGTAGCCTCAGCCTTGGGAATGTTTCCTAAAACAATTAAGCCCATATAACTTTTGTTTGGATCTCTAGTAAATGACAGGACCTGCCCAATGAGATTAGGCATATGGAATAGCTCAGATCTCCTTGCAGTAATTACATTTCACCTTCTTAAAACCAGCTGTTCTCCCGTACAGGGATAGCTACATGTTTGCTGAAGCAGGTGGAGTGTCTCTAAACAGTTCTGCTTTTCAGTACCTACAATTTGGAATAAAAGAGGAAGTCTCTTTTCCACATTTCAAGATAGTCCTCAAATTTTACTTATCAAAAATATCCTTTTTGAGAAAATTGCTAGATTTATTCATATGAACAACCAGATAACTGTATCTGCAATGGCCCACACCTCCCCATTTGAAGTATGTAAAATTAAACGAAAAATTTACCCAATAGAGATAGGCAGGTGCTATATAAACACATCTGCAGTTCATTTAGAAATTACTACCATCACTCTTTTCATTAAAGTGACATGCATATATTTAGAAACTACTTTTCAAAAACCTAATGAAAGACTCTCCTTGATAACTTCTCTATACGTTCACCTATAAAGCATTAAATTCCTTTACATAATGAGCTTCAGGTTCTTGCGGGGTGGGGGCAAGTTTCAACTTGTGTTCTCATTTAATAAAAATGTAGATTGAAACTTTATTTTATTTGCTTATATTATTTATGCATTTATTGTCACTGCAGGTATTTAAAGGTATTTCTTTCACAATTTTAGAGTATTAGACAGCTAGAAATACTATAATATCACATTCCCATTACTGAGATTATTTGTATTATGATATAAAAAGAAATACATAGTTAAAGACATATCAAAATTCAGACACAGGTATAAGTTTTTCACTTGGAGAGTCTCAGGGCATCTCTATTGCGTTCATTGCATACTTTTTGCAAATCACTTATGCTGATATGGTGACCTGGATAAACTCTAAATTTCTATGCGAGATTTACAACAGCTGTTTTCTGTCTGAGTGCAGAAAGTCTCATTAGGGCCTGTCTTGGTCTGGTGTTCATGGAATTGCCAGGCTACACAGCACTGCACAGGAAGTAAAGATCTAAACTTGTTAAGAAAATAATGGGTTTCTGCGGTCATCTCACATACAATTTCCAAACTTAATTCTCCTTGTATAGAGTTTTACATAAGGTCATTTCATAATATGTGTATATTGAGAAAGATAACTAACGTACATAATTTACTGAAGCAGACATCTGACAGAGGTAAATCAATGAGGCCATGTTTATATTGAAAACTGTGAACAAGTCCATGGAAACAAAATATAATGCAAATAGAATAGTGACATCTGATGAAAACACCTGAGGCTTCAATCTATAGCATTTCATGTTGAGCTGCAATAAAATTAGAACCCCCAAACCCTCCCAAGTAATCCTTTCTGTAGAGACTGCTAACGACTTTCAGTGTCATTAAAAGAAAAAACGGTTTAGTTTTTTACAAAACATAAACATCTCAATAAAGTTTTCACATTTTCACTACTTATGTAAAGACTGTGATATTTTTATTTGATATAGTTATTTACACAGCAGAAGCATTTGAAAGAGACTTCGTATTTTATGCCTGTGGTTGTGATCATTCTACCTCGCCTTATGGTCAAAGTACGAAACAACAGGTAATGCTAGAAAATGTTAACAGTGTTTTGGGGCCTAGCTATAACCCGTCCACTAAAATGGACATAAAAACAGAGACTTATTGATGTTAAGGCTTTATAAAAAGAAATCTTTTTTTTTTTTTTTTTTTTTTTTTAAAAAAGCACATGTTGTCTTTGTCTCATTAGAATGGCATTGCCATTTTATGGCTAAATGAATGGATTTTAAAAATACTCCACAGAAAGCACTTTATTGTATCAATTTTTCCTTCTAGAACATGTTTATTTTTACCAATTAAATCTGGCAGTACCGTAGAAATGACAACAGAACTATGACAAAAATGTGCATTTACTTCTCATTTTTAGTTTATTTTTCTGCTAAAAATCACGCCTGATATATCTGAAGGTGAAAGTACAAGCTGGGTTTTCAGGAGGTGTTTTTCCTCAGTAGAATTGTGTCACAGGGAAACACTATGGATATCCATCAAAGTGAAACCTACAAGGACATAAGAGCTCGTTATTAGTGAACATTGTTTGTAACCTTCAGAGGGCTTCAGCATTTCTGTCACAGAATGGCAAGCAGAATGAGAGATTAAAGCACATCATACCCTCAAAATTAGCATCACTACATAAATTACGGCTTTTTATAAATCTAAAATGACTTTTTTTTTCATTTTAAAACAGTGAATTACGACAGCCTCCAATCTTTGTAATAAAATGTTACAGTGGGTTCAATTTCAGTTAGGTCAGTGCTAGCTTCAGGTTAACATTATTGATTGAAACTTGCTAAAGCATCCTGGCAGATAGATGCAATAACTTCAGTCAGGAAACTAAGCCAAGGAACATAGCCTTGCGGTTCTGATGCTTGTTCTGGATCATACGCTTTTTCTACAACAAAAAAAATTAGAAGAAATGAATGAGAAATAAGCTTAAGGTTCCATAGCATTGGAAAATGGCAGGATGTTATTTTTCACATCGTAATGCAAACATTGTTAGCACATTTGCAATTAGATCTTTTATGTCCTTAATCAATAGTTTTTATAAAGGAATGTTTTAGTATTATTCACATTATTTAAAAAGAGAAAGCTTTAAAAATATTTAGTATTATGGAGGCTTTTCATTTAAAAAAATATACATACTACCTAGACATTCTTGGTGGGTCAAGAATTGGGAGGCATTTTTTTTTTTTACAAGATTATTCCCTCTTTTAAACAGAATTGATGAGATGATGAGGCACATTAAAATGAAGGTTGCAATCAGCTGTAATGGAAGAGGGCTTTTCTCTTTGCCACCCTGACTGATACAGTTAATGTGTACATCTATGACCTTGACAATTTTCAACAAACGTACTTGAAGTAAAGCGAACTATACTTCAGGCAAAATATCATAGCAACTAAAACCTTTGGTGGTTAAATTGACTAAAAATATTGGTCCATTATTCAATTTATTTTATTTCTGTTAGTAATAGCCTTGGCTGACAGAGAGATTACTGGGTGCTTTCATTGAAATGTAAGGGCACAATTCAAGTTTAAAGAAAGTAATCCACTCCTGATTTTTTACACGGGACATACTAAAATGACAAGCCTTTGTGTTGTTTGTTATTTGTTTACCTGTAGAATGCTAAGCTACAGAGATAATATTTAAAATACATAAATGAAAAATTGTTTAAAATGGAGTAATTTTTACTCTAAAGCACACATGCAGAACTGAATATCCACTAAAATGTGTAAACTCTCACATTTAAAAATTGAAATAGCACTATCTGCACTTTTTCCTCTGTGAGCAGCTCTCAGGAAGACGAACATTCCTATAGTTGAAATTATCATGTGCATTCTGACCCTAATTGGGTAAGTTTTATATTAGGTTCACACCAAGCAATCATGGAAGCAATTATGAGCACTTGTCCTGGGGCTGCCATAGCCCAGGTGCTGCTGTCTGATTGTCATTTGGTAATTACCTTGGTACTTCTCAACTACTCCTTAGCATCAGTTAAGCAATGCAACATACTTCAAGTAAGTGAAGTCTCCTTAGAAGTACAAGTAAATACTTAATGATTTAGTTTGCTGCTTTATATCGGTTTTGTCTGTTCATCTGGAATGTGCAGAAGTATCATGAAAATTATCCTCTGAAAGACCTGCACAGAAGTCAAATTAGAGATATAATTTTTGCAAATAGCCATACAGTTTCTTTTGAAATATGGAAAAATACCTTAAATAAAAGTGATGATAGAGGCATTTCCAACTTTAGGATTTTTCAAGTCTTTGAAGTCTGACTTTGCAGAACAGATTGTAAATCTCTGGCCCATTACACACCTGCAGAGATTTTGGTGTTTTATTTCTCTTGGGTGAAACTGCAGAAGCCCAAACCATGTTAATCACTGTCAGAAGCAGTTGTATAAAATGCCAAAATGCAGTGAACCAAGTGTTTTATAATAAATATGACAATGCAGTCAGAATGTTGTTTTGTTAGGCTTGTTATTTATGGTAATTTTTCATTTATAATCGTTGAAAGGAGAGAGTTTTAAGGCTTTTATCAGAAAAAAACCTAACCACAGGAGAGAAGTCACAATACTGCATAAATATGACTCTAAGTACTTGTATAATAATTAACATGGACAAAATTATTAAACTAACTTACTGGTAGCATTTGTTTTAAATGCCTTGAAATACCCGAATTTTAAGAAACAACTTTAATATCAACACTGAAATCTAAAATACTAAATCTGTCACTCTATGAATGGCATACAATTCTTTAAAAATTAATATTCTCACTGTATATTTTTATGTCAATCTTTTGCTTCTTATTTATAACTGAATGTTTGATTTTTATCAAATAGCATATATAATGATAGAGGTATGAAAAAGAATAGTTTTAATCTTCTACTTACTTGAAATGGACATTGAATCAACTAAATTTAAAATTATTAGTTAACACAGCTTTTTCTTGCATAGTATTCTGAAATGTATTTTAACAGATTTCTCAAAGGAAGCATTCTGTGTCAAAAAATATAAACATACCATAAATTGAAGTGTTAAATTAATGATAGGTTTTGATATATTATATCAAATTTGAGAATATATTTTAATACTCATATACTCTCTGATGAAATAATTTTAATAGCATGTTATTTGAATAACCATTTATATAAATTTAAACTTATATAAACCTAAGTCAACATTTATTTGTTGCTAACCAACACATAAGTAAAATGTCTTATGTTATTATTTAAGTTCTGTTACATACAGAAGGAATGCAAGAGCAATAGAATACAGCCACTTGGGCTACACATCACTATACTTAGAGATGCAGTAATAACAAAGCTAGGTAAATCACCTTCTTTTTGTGCTTCCACTATATTAAGACATTATTTTTCAATTACCTGTTCACTGTTTGGAGTATTAAGATCAAAATGTCCTTGGGTGATGACCATGTATATTCCCCTTTATATATTCATTCCCAGGAAAATGCCTAACACAAAATAAGAGATCAGGCTGAGTGCAGTGGCTCATGCCTGTAATCCCAGCACTTTGGGAGGCCGAGGCAGGCATATTTTCTCAGCTCAAGAGTTCACGACCAGCCTGGGCAACACGGTGAAACCCTGTCTCTACCAAAACACAAAAACAATTAGCCAGGCTTGGCACTGTGCGCCTGTAGTCCCAGATATTCAGGAGGCTGAGGCAGTAGAATTGCTTGAATCCGGGAGGCAGAAGTTGCAGTGAGCACAGGTTAGGCCGCTGCACTCCAACCTGGGTGATAAAGTGAGACTTCACACCACCGCCAAGGTAAATAAATAAACAAATAATCAGTAAATATTTACTTAATGGGTTAATCAAATGGTTAATTGCTATGGAAATCAGAAAAAATGTTGATACAGTAAGAAGTGCTTCCTGTATATACTTCTGAAGTCAGCACTGTACAGACATACAATGCTACTGTTGTCTAATTTTGCCCATTTTCATACGTGTGACTTGAACTGAAAAGGTGTGATATTAAAATAAAAGTGATATACCTGTCTGTTCACCATCATCATGTTTTTAACGTTTCTACTACATGGGTATGTGTGTGTATGTGTGTGTACCACATAATTAGACACACAGGTACAGCTGAGAAACAAGAATCTACAGTTTGAGATGATCTCAAACTGACAATCTGACCTTCCCAAAGTGTAAGAATTGGAATGGTATGTTCTCATTTGAATCTCAGGTGATGTTTAGGCTACAATGTAGAAGAAATAACCAAAGTAAAAAACACTAATGTATTGTACACAAAAATTAATTTCGGTAGGTTTTTATGGCACCTTAGCAAAGATATCTTTCCAATAATTTTTTCAATAACCAAGGCTATTATTAACTGAATTTTGTGTTTGACTAGAGCTCTTGAATACTTATAACTTTTCAGTTTCAAGGCTCTAGATCATACATCACTAACTATTGTTCAACGGTGATAGAGAGGCATTGTATCCTTCACAGACCACTACCTTCTGATGATCTAATTTTACCTTCAACAATAGTGACAAGAAAAAGCAAAACTACAGTGTTGAAAGTGATGTTTTAGCTATTGTACATGTAAATGATTAAAGGGGAGTGGGCTAAGCATTGCGTGGGCTGATATTATTTCCTGACATTTCATTGCAGTCAATTCTTAATTTTTCCATGGTAATAGCATAAGTAGTTGGTATCAGAGAGGGGAGATGAGCAGGTTGATGACATTCTTATGTATACATATACCTGAAAAAAAAAATAGCAAGCAATGCAAAACCCACATTTATTTAATAATTTGCATTATTAAAAAATGTAAGTTTTAAAAATTGCTGTATGCCTCTCTTCAGGTATAATATGCTTTATCCTGGCAGGAAAAATAATATGTTTTAAATTATTTTTGTATAAACAGAAGAATAGAAAAGAGAACATCATCTCTCTTCTTGTTTGCTCCCTCCATTTAAACATCCCTCAGATTACTCTATTCTGTCTCACTGCTTAACTTATCCATCGATGGGTTCTCATGGTCTTGGGCAGCTTTCTTCCTATGGCTTTGCAGGGTATAGCCCCTTTCCTGGCTACTTTCACAGGATGATGCTGAGTGTCTGCAGCTTTTCCAGGCACACAGTGCAAGATTTTGGTGGATCTACCATTCTGGTGTCTGGAGGATAGTTGCCCTCTTCTCTCAGCTTCACTAGGTATTGCCCCAGTGGAGACTCTGTGTGGGGACTCTGATCCCACATTTTGCTTTCAAAATGCTCTAGTAGAGGTTCTCCTTGAGGGCTCCACCCCTGCAGCACGCGTCTGCCTGATCATCCAGGCATTTCCGTATTTCCTCTGAAATCTACGTGGAAGTTCCCAAACCTCAATTCTTGACCTCTCTGCACTTTCAGAAACACCACCACATATAAGCTGCCGAGGCTTGGGGCTTGCATTCTCTAAAGCAAGAGTCTGAGCTGTATGTTGGCCCCTTTCAGCCATAGTTGGGAGACAGGGCACCAAGTCACCAGACTGGACAAAGCAGCAAGGGACTGGGCCTGCCCCATGAAAACAGTGTTTTATTTTTCCTCCTAGGCCTCCTGGCTTGTGATGGAAGGAGCTGCTGTGAAGACTTCTGTCATACAGTAGAGATATTTTTCCCATTGTCTTGGTGATTAACATTTGGCTCCTCATTAATTATATGCAAATTTCTGTAGCAAACTTGATTTTCTCCTCAGAAAACGTTTCTGTTTTTTGTCTTTTTTCTACCGCATCATCAGGTTGCAAATTTTCCAAACTTTTATACTCTGCTTCCCTTTTAAATATAAGTTCCAATTCCAAACCATATCTATGTAAATGAATAAAACTGAAGCTTTTAGGAGCACCCAAGTCCCTTGTTGAATGATTTAATGCTTAGGAATTTCTTCTGCCAGATACCCTATATCATTTCTCTCAAGTTCAAAGTTTCACAGATCTCTAGAGCAGGGGCAAAATATTGCCAATTTCTTTGCTACAGCATAGCAAGAATCAGCTTGCCTCCAGTTCCCAATAAGTTTTTCATCTCTATCTGAGACCACCTCAGCCTCAAAAACATTCAGCAAGTCTGTAGGATGCTCCAAACTTTCCCATGTCTTTCTGTCTTCTTCTGAGCCCTGCAACCTCTGGTATTCAGTTCTAAAGTTGCTTGCATATTTTCAGGTATCTTAATAGCCAGTACACCATCTACCCTTAGCAATTTAATATATTACTCTATGTTCATACTGCTATGAAGAAATACCTTGGATTGGGTAATTTATAAAGAAAAAGAGATTTAATAGACTCACAATTTCACATGGCTGGGTAAGCCTCACAACTCATGGTGGAAGGTGAGGGAGAAGCAAAAGCAAGTCTTACATGGCAGCAGGCAAGACAGCATGTGTATAGGAACTCCCCTTTTATAAAACCATCAGATCTTGTGAGGCTTATTCTCTATAAGGAGAACAACAGGAAAAAACCCACAACAATGATTCCGTTATCTCCCATCAAGTCCCTCCCATGAAACAGAGGGATTGTGGGAGCTACAGTTCTAGATGAGATTTGGATGAAATATAGCCAAACCATATCAGTGATAAATACTTAGGTCTACTTCATTACTTTCTAGACTTTTGATGGTTGCTCAGTAAACACAGACACACAGTTCAGTCATTCATTTATACAACAAAATTTATTATAGGAGATTACTGGATGTCAATTACAGATTGCTTACTATGTGATTTAATACACATTTTCCTATATACTACATAACTATGATTTATGCTTTATATAGGAGATTTGGGCATCCGCAAGATAAATAATAGGTATAGTATCCACATTTTCAAGGAAAGAAAATTCAAGTTCGAGAAGTGAAATACTGTGCCAAAATTGAGATGACTATATGATCACTGAGTTAGGCTTTGAAGCCAAATCTATTTGATTCCAATTAAATTTCTTTCCACTGCACAACTTCGCTTTTTCTTCCAATCTCTCAAGAAGGAAGATCAACATAGACAATAATTGTAGAGGTGTTGATAACTGAGTGTAGTCTGAGGTCCCAGGGAAACCCTGGCCGCATCAATGCTTCTGGAAATCAATTTAGAAATAAATAATCCAAATAACCTTAAAATTTTGATGCAGCAATTTCCCTTGGAAATTATTATAAATATGAGCAAAGTTTGCTTAGGAGCTGTTCTTGCTCAGTTTGTCTTCCTTTCCAGTAAAGACAAATATACTCTCTTCTCAGTTTCCATGAAGGAGCTGAAAGAATAGAAAACAACACTTGAAAACACTAACACAAACACATTTTGAATCGGAGGCCAGTTCAACTGATTTCTTGTGTATTAAGAATTAATGTACAAAGTGTTCTCTTCCATTGATTTCTATAAACATTTTCATGACTTTGTTCCCAATTATTTCTCCAAATAATTATTAACCCCTTCCCACTCAACACTTCAAAACCATTTTGTTTAGGCAATTGTGTGCCATTTGTACAGTATATTATATTTGCACAAGAGAATAAATGTATTTGTGATTATTCCCTTGCTATTGTTAACATTTAAATAACCCCATTTGAAAGTACCTAATAATAAAATAAAATAATATAAATAAATAATATAAAATAATAAAATAATAAAATGTGTATCTAATAACTAATAGTCACTGGATACCTGTTATGATCAGTTTTTATGCTAGGCATTTAATATGTATTATGTAATTTAATCTTTATGGCAACATTATGAAATAGGTGCTATTATTATCCATTTAACAGGTAATAAAACTAATCATTGTCAAAGAACACCCAACCTCCTTGGATTCTAGATAGTTTGATGTTTTAGGTGTACTCTTAAAAGGCAAACTCTGTTTTGTCATTTACTTCTCTAAATTATACGCATGTTACCTACCGGTACTTGAGTTTTAACATAACATTACAAACTATGTCCCAATGGGATTTAGCAACTGAAGTAACAGTGCAACATTTTTAATACAAAAGAAGGTCACATAATGGGCAGGGAGAGTGAGAGAAGTTTTTTGTATAATTAGCTGCAGAGTTAACTAATCGGTTGATTAATTTAAACTACTTGAAACATCATTTTATTAATCTCATTGGAAATGTAGCAAAGGAGGAAAAATTAGAGTACAATGTGTTAGGAATGTAATATAAAAAAGGAAACTCTAAAAAGAAAAGGAAGCCATTGAACCTACTAAAATGATTTAAGCAACTAAAAATTTAGTATTAATGTTTTAATGGATAAAAAATAAACTGAATGCTACAAAAATTATATAAGCATGTGTATTCTGAAGAAAGGATACACGTGATGGTTTACTATTTATTTTGAACTTGGTGTTTTCTTGGTTCACTAAGGTGCCATCTTGATAATGTTTTAAAGGAGATCATTGTTGGGCTATCCTATGTTAAGTATCAAAATTACTATACATGCGGTTTGGACTTTAACATTTTAAAATTTATTCAATTGAATAATTTTAATTTCAAAATGAAAAAAAAAAAAGAGACTCTTAAGGGAATATTTACATTTAACATATTAATACAATGCCAGAAAGATAAAGGTTTTCGATGACCTAAAAGTTTGTTTTTTAACTATCATGGATCAAAATCTTAATTTCTACTGAAAATTCCTTTAAACAAATAAGTTTTACAAAGCATCAAAACATGTATTAAATTCATCAGATCTTTACATGGAAAATGCTTTCTATGTAACAGAATCTGCCTTAGCTTACATTAAATTTACTTTTATTTTTTGTTTATTTCCTACCCTTGTAGTAAGAGTTGCTAATAATGAACATGATATTTGGTTAATGAAGAATGCATTGCCTATTTAGAAATATACAAATTTATGCGACCTTCTTTTGTTCATAAATGCTAATATTTATTGCTTCCTTGTTGAGATTTTATTTTGTGTTTTGTGACAAACAAAAGTACGATTAGTGAATCTGTAAAGTTCTCATGGTAGCTGCCTGTGTTCCCAAGATAGTGGCATTAGTGTCTACAGAAGCAGTTAATGCTGTTTATCATTAGTGACAGAGGCTGGGAAGGACCTTCTGTGGCTTTTATCTTTCACCTTGCCAGCAGAAGTTGATGAGCTTTCTGATTTAAATTCATAGGTGATGCTCCAGGATTTATATGCACTTCACCTGGACAAGCTCACAGGTAAATCTATCCTGCTGATGGAGTCTAATTAAAATCATTCTAACATTCTAATATTGAACATCTTTAGGAAAACCATTACTTTATCAATATTTAATGTCAAATTACCCAGTGGAAATATGAAATATAATACAGCTTATGAAGAAATTATCTCATTTCTGACTTAAAAAGAGTTTATTGTATTATGATGTGACCTTTTTAGGTGTATCCTGACTAATGAATATATGGCACATTTTTATAATGAAAGCACATTTTTATAATGTAAAGTTCAGGAGCCACAGGAGTTTTGAAATAAAGCAAGAAAATTACAATGAGGTAGCATACTTGAATGATACTAGTAAGTTTTTTTCTACAAAATATTTTCCAAAATGTTGGACACAAGGAGAGGTGGCAATTACCATCAGAAAATGAAAATTAGATGTCAGATTTATTCGAGAATTTGAGTGAAAGCTTAAACATTTTTTGGCAGTACATAATTGCTGTGTAGCTTAAGATAGTAATGAATATTGTGATTGTCTAGAACAATAGTATGTTAATATTTCCTAAATTTTTCAGGAATCATTTTTTTGTAGCTAGTTGGTCATGAAATTTTATTAGAAATATTTTCCATCATTGTGACCCACAATGTATAATGCTTTAAAATTTACATTGGATAAATCTTCAGCCACACCAATAGTCTTATACTTTTGAATGGTTTTCTTTTGCCTTCAAAGCAAAATCTATGCCGTTTAACATGAAGTGTAAGCTCTAACTTGGACCAGGTCTCCCTGTGTCCTAGCCCTCATCACCCTGTTCTTTGTTTAAGCCACTTGTATATTTCTCTTCCTCTAAGATGCAACCCTTTGGCATCTCAATATCTTTATTTTGTTCCCTTCTGCAAAAGGCTCTCTTTCTGCCTCAGTGTCTTTCTTCTTCAGAAGATCTTCCTCCCTTGTCTTTTCTAAAGCCTGCTGCTCTTACTGATACCTATCTGAGCACTCTGTGTAGTACTTTGCACTGTTTATATATTTAGTTTCTTTGGTGTGTGAAACAGTAAGCTGCATGAGGGCAAACCAAATCAATTCATCTTGTTCACTTCTGAATCTTCCATGCTTAGAGTGATGCCTGCTACAAAGTAGGCAGGTATTCTTTATGTATACCCTTGAATGAATGTTCATAATTCTTGTTGAAAGTGAAGAAAATTGAGTAAGAGAGGGAAGTTCTCTTTTTACTTTCATTCTGTTCTGAAAGACAATGAATTCTGCGGACTCAAGGGAAAGGGTGGGAGAAAGGTGATGGATGAAAGACTGCATATTGGGTTCAGTGTACACTGCTCAGGTGACAGATCCATCAAAATCTCAAAAATCACCATTAAAGAACTTATCTATGAAACCAAACACTACCTGTCCCTTCCAAAACTATTGAAATAAATTAAAATAAAATAAATTATAAAAATAAAATTCCAAAAAAAAACAAACTGAAAAAGTTATTTTCAAGAAATAAACAGTACTGACTAATATTTATTAGAAGCAACCATCAATGTAATATAATATGTAATGTATGATAAGCTGGTAGTTTAGAGCTATTACAAGTGAAGATAATAAGATGCAATAAAGATGAATGACTAAAGTTTAGATTAGGTAAATCAAGCACCATAAGTTACTAACTTGTAATAATAATATGAAGTGTATTGAGTATCCAAACCCAGCAAAAATGTTAACATTGTAAATTCATCTATGCTGATCATAATTTTATGGTCATTGCTTAAGTGTTTCTAAGAAGAAAACACTACTGGCTAAAAATTATAGTGAAATTTGTCATGTTCAATAGTTTTGGATTCATCTGAAGCTTCCTTTTAAAGTAATGTGGCACATATACACCATGGAATACTATGCAGCCATAAAAAAGGATGAGTTCATGTCCTTTGCAGGGACATGGATGAAACTGGAAACCATCATTCTCAGCAAAGCAAACTTACACGAGAATGGAAAACCAAACACCACATGTTCTCACCCATAAGTGGGCGTTGAACAATGAAAACCCAGACACAGGGAGGGAACATCACACCCTAGGGCCTGGGGTGTGAGGGATAAGGGAGGAATAGCAGGGGATGGGGCAATTGGGGAGAAATCACATTAGGAGAAACACCTAATGTGACTGGGTGATGGATGCAGCAAACCACTACCTTGGCACCTGTATATCTATGTCACAAACCTGCACCATCTGCACATGCACCCCAGAATTTAAAGTATGATAATAATAAGCCATTTCCAATAAAAAAAATAAAGTAATGCAATCCTGTAAGTGTAATGCTATTCGTTTTAACTGTAGATTTTAGATTAAGGTACAAATAAATGTTTCATAGTTTTCTAACTAACTAAAGAGAAAGAACTTTGAAAATAAAGGTCAGGTGTTTCATTTCCCTTTGAAGCTGATCTGAGTTCAGTCTGAGATCGGTTTTTGGCCTGAGAAATTTACATGAGGGAGGCAAACTCTTTGGCTTTCATGTTCAACTCTCAAAACATTGCATTTTAATGCAATTTTCCTCTTGCTTTAATGGCATCATCTGTATAATCTAATTTCCTTTTGCAAGGGAAAAGCATCCTAATAAAGAGAATAGCCTTTAGTAGTGGCAAGACACTCCACAAATCAATACTATACCCTTCAAAGGGATCTGAATTCACAGGATCAATAAATTCTGACCCACAAGATTGTTTTTTTTTTTTTCATCAACAAAAATGCATTTTATTCAAGTTGTTACATTTTTGGTGCTCCATTAAATTCATTTTGGATTACTGGCAACTGTTGCACTATAAAGACTAAAACAGTAGCTTTTATTCTATAACTGGAGTTGATGCCACATTCAGCTTTCATTATTTCCTCTGACCCATCTTATTCTCTGACATCTTTTGAAAAATTCACATTCTACACAAGAAAGCTTTGGTAAACACTTCTATTTTTTAATGAGTTAGATCCGAATGACTATTTCTGAAAAACATGTCCAATGACAAGCAAAGAGTTTGGTACCTTTTCAAAGAGTAGAATTGAAATTTCTTCCCCAACCACATAAATGATCTTGGTTATTGCATGCATATTAATATAGATTATTAAATGTTAATTACACCTATCAGCACTATTCAAGTTAAGAGCATTAATTATTTCCTGAATCCTGAAAAAATAGGAAGCAAAGGAAAAGTGCTAGCTGATCTAGTACCAATGATTTAGAATCATGACACCTTTTAAAGATAATGTTAATATAGAAGAATAAAGGTAATCATAAGAATTTTTTATATCCACAAAACATAAATGTTGCTATTTTGCCTTATATTCCATGTCAATTTCAGGCTAAAATACATATTATGGGATTCAGAATAACAATATCCAGCATTTTAACACAATCTTAGAGTGTAGAAATTCATTTACATATATGTTATATAAAGCTATCAAGATATGCATTTGTAATGTGGGGCCCAATTTTTAATTATTAAGAATGTCAATTTCCATTAAGAATTTTTTCCAATGATATGCTTGAAATAATACCCACTATATACTTGAAATAATATCAATATTATTTTTTTTAAATCTGCTTTTCTTTCTTCTGTTTTTGAAATGGAGCACAAATATATTTATCCAATTAAATGACAAAACCCCAAATAAACCATAATATATTCATATTTTAATACCAAATTAAGTGTAGATATTTGTGAATAATTGGTTTACTTAATTCTAAGTATCCTCCATTTCCCATTTTCTTTTGATTCAGGTACTCAATTACTTTTCTTAGAATATAATTACTAAGATCAGAGTAAAATTATCAGAAGCTATAAAAAAGTATACTATACATTTCATTCTAATTAATTAAAGGAAGTTAACACAGATAAATTTCACACAAGAGCTACACAGTAAATTTTTGTTTAGTGTATTAATGCAATCTTAAAAGCAGAAGGCAAGAATATCAGCTTCCAACTGCAAATGATATTTTAGAAAATAAACACAAAGTTAGAAAGGGTAGCTATGAAATTATTATATAAATTAACAAAGTTAGTATTTATTAATAACCCCTAATACCCATGTATTTTATTCTATATATGAACATAAGGTGCATGTGGATGTGGATGTATGTGTGTATTGCATATATAGAGAAGTGACATAAAGCCTGCAAAGACAAATGTGGCTGATTGGAGCTGACTACTGTTGTAATGCATTCTGCAGATTTGGGAATATAGATAACAGTATTTTGAATAATTATCAACTTTATTCTTATGTTTTCTGCTGGTAATTGATGAAAAACAAACTTTATCTTGTACTGAATCTGTGGAATTTTAACTTCTGATCCCTTGAGGGTTGATACTGATGGTAGAAAGATCAAGCCAGTAAGTTTGAATTATCTACATTTCCTTTTTTATATATATAAAGAATTTGTTGGCAATTTATTTTTAAGGCTGTAGTAACAGGTTCTAATACAAAGTCATTTCTTTTTTTTACTAAAAGACACATAGTATTTTGCCAAAAGTTTTCTTGCAGCAAAATATAGTTATAATAATAAAGTATATGTTTAGAGTTCATAATTTATCCACCTCCTAAAAATATTGAGCTCTTCAGTTTCAGGCTGTCACAGTAACTTTCACCAGCCTGAGCAGGGCTGCAGGATGTGGGATGAGCTCTCAGCATCCAAGGGCTGGATGCTGCAGGGACATCTGTACCTTTGGCCTTGTGGGTGTCCTGCATTCTAGATCTTCATTACTCTAGCATGCAGGACACACCGCCATGCCAGAATGTCAAAAACGCTCAGAAAAACAATTCTCACGAATCATCACCCTAAAATCAGCAGAAATCCCCTGCTGTGTAACTATTTACACTCACCAAGCCTATTTTTTTATGTCATGGCAATTGGTGCTAAAAAGTTAAGTGTGATCAATTATGAAAAAAGAATCAGCTCTGAAGCACTGTGGTGTGACTATCAAGGAATTATTGTATACATGTATACATCCTTGGAGACTTACTGCAGTGGAAATTCCTTATTTATTAAACAAACATAAAATGAGCTAAAGCAATAACAAAAACAAAAAATATAAACATAGTAAATTGTATTCAAAATCAGTTCTGATCATTCTGGGCTAAGGAGGTATTGGCAGACAAATATTTATTTGGTTCTAGAACACTCTGTGCTATTAAAAAAGCCTCTGTCAGATGTAAATAATAAGCATAAAGAGAGACCTGGAAGTTATATTAGATAATAAGCAGTGGGCACACCCCTTAGATAGAGATGGGATAGGAGTCGGGGAAAGACATTAAGAGCAATACAAGGTGGAGGGTTAAGCCCTGTTAATAGTCTAAAAGCAGTTTTCTTTCTTAACATCATTTTGCTTCCTGACATGATTACTGAATATTTACCTGATGCATCATATATAACATCTTATTTGCGAACTAAAACAAGTTATTTATTTTAACTGCATCTGTTTTAAGAATTATTCTAATATATGTGCTTGTTTTAATTAGACATAGTATTTTCTTAGAGCACAGAAATATATACTCAAATCTATGCAGATCACTCATAAAAATTAAAAAGTCATGGAAAATACAACTTTTCAAATGATGTTATAATTTACAGCATTATTGGTATCTACTAGTTGCTTAACTATAATAACACAATAGAGACAAAAACCAAGTATTTGACCATTTTAAAAGAAAAGGAAGAAATGCTGAATTTATTATACTACCACATTCTTTAAAATTTTTACTTAAAAACTAAACCAATAAAACTGCCAATACTCATGAGTGCTGTTAAATCAAAATAAATATGGCCTGAGAAAGCCTCTGTACTTCCATATTTGATACCTTGTGGACCGACTGTAACCTAACTTAGCAGGTGTACAAGGCTGAAAACCTAACTTAGGAGTATGCTACTGTAACAACACCTGAGTCTCAGCCAATCCCAGCAGCCATACTTGAACCACTCAGACACAGCTGACTGTTCAAACTGTGTTCAAATAAGACAATCACCAAGCTGTAAACAATCCAGCCTGTTTACAGTTTGCACCTCATGTCCATCTTCTGTGTGTCACTTTCCTTTTGTTGTCCATAAATTATCTCTGACCATGAGGCATCCCTGGATTCTCTCTGAATCTCCTGTGATTCAGGAGACTGCCTGATTCATAAATTGTTTTTATTTGTTTTCTGATTTCCTTGCTCAAGTAAACTCTGTTAATTTGTTTGAGTTTTCTTTTAACAGTGCCAAAATTAGACAGTTTCAAGAAATATGAAATTTGAGATCATTAGAGACATGAGTAATATTTTAAGCATTTCATATACAAGATTGTGGAAAAATGTTAAGTATTACACAATACATAAAACCATATATATATTTAAACATTTACCACCATCCAGTTAAATAATTGACCATTAACCATATCATTCAATTATCCTAATTTTTCTCTCCATTGGAATTCTCGTTCCTCCCAAGTTTAAACACTCTTTTAAATGTGTTTTTATCATTTATTCCCTTTTCAGTATTGATACAATATATTTAATCTTTTGGTGATTTTAAATTTCATATAAATTATTTCATATTGTATATATTCTTCAACACTCACTGTTCCTTCTTTGATATATTGTTTTCAAAAAATTTTCCATTCCTTTATTGATTTCCACCTCTATATAGTATTTTGTTTAATGAATACTACTTACCAAAATTTAGTTAACCATTTCTTCTTTGATGAATAATTGAGTTACTTCTAGGTATTTTTCTTTTAAAAACTGTGTTTTTCTCAAAACCCTTATAAATACCTCATATTCATATTGTACAAGTACAGTAATTTCCAGAAAGGAAACTCCCAGATTAAAGAATTTGCAAATATTCAAATTTACAAGATAAAGTCAAATTGGTTTCAAGGAAATAATACCAGTTTACACTTCTACCAATGTTTCATATTCTAGTTTTACACTCTTGCATATTCTTGGTATGATATCTTTTAAATCTTTATCTATCTCAAAAAAGAAGAACAACATCTCATTTTTATTATGTTTTTCCCTTGGAGTATTCACGTATCTTATAGAATGTACTGCTGAAATGCATGTGTGCAATTTCCACCATTGGTTGTTACAGTTTCCCTTTCCCTCCTTCCTTCCTTCCTTCCTTCTTTCCTTCCTTCTTTCCTTCCTTCCCTCCTTCCTTCTTCCTTTCCTCCCTTCCTTCCTCTCTTCTTATTTTTTTTTTCTTTATTTTGAGATTGAATTTTGTTCTTGTTGCCCAGGGTGGAATGCAATGGCACCATCTCAGCTCACTGCAACTTCTACCTCCTAGGTTCAAGCAATTCCTCTGCCTCAGCCTCCCAAGTAGCTGGGATTATAGGCACCCATCACAAAGTCCAGCTAATTTTTTTGTATTGTTGTTAGAAACGGGATTTCACCATGTTGGCCAGCTTCATCTCGAACTCCTGACCTCAGTTGATCTGCCTGCCACAGCATCCCAAAGTGTTGGGATTACAGGTGTGAGCCACTGTGATAGCCCTCCTTTTCTTATTAGTCAGAAGTTTACCATGCTCTGTGTAATATTTTGTCAAGTGTGTGTGTGTGTGTGCGTGTGTGTGTGTGTGTGTGTGTGTACTTGCGTGTGTATATATATAACATATATACAATTTTCCATGGATATGTGGCTTTTCTTATATTACAACCTTTGATAAACCTTTATAAACAGAGGCTTTAAATTTCAATTTAATGGAATTTAAGACCTTTTCTTTCAGGAAAAAAGAATGATTATATACCCAATTGCATATAAATATTTTCCTATATTCTCTAACAAAGCTCTTTTTATTGTATTTTTAAGGGGTTTTTGTTTGTTTTTCTTAAGATGAAATCTCACTCTGTCACCCAGGCCGGAGTATAGTGGCATGATCTTGGCTAACTGCAACTGCCACCTCCCAGGCTAAAGTGATCCTTCCTCAGCCTCCAGAGTGACTGAGGCTGCAGGTGAACTCCACCACACCTGGCTAAATTTTGTATTTTTAGTAGAGACAGGATTTCGCCATGCTGACCAGGCTAGTCTTGAGTTCCTGACCACAGATGATCCACTAGCCTTGGCCTCCCAAAGTGCTGGGAGTACATGAATAAGCCACTGTGCCTGACCAACGCACTGTTTATATACTTAAAAATTTTTTTTTTTTTTTGCAACCGTTAACCAGTTAAGAAAAGAAACAATGATATGCTGAATTTTTCAAAACAAAAAGCAATGTATGTTGTTTGGAAGGAGATGAGTAGGGAGAGAAAATGTATAGATTAACTGATAGCAGGAGAGAGAATCACAGACATGGCTCATTTGTTAACGTTTAGAATGCATGTCCTGTGGGTTTTTGTTGTTGTTGTTGT
>NW_016107483.1:3456344-3470895 GCF_001604975.1 Cebus imitator | reverse complement strand
CCGTCCCCAGGCCCCAGACTGGAGTGCAGTGGCATGATCTCAGCTCACTGCAACCTCCGCATCCCGGGTTCAAGCAATTCTCCTGCCTCAGCCTCCCAAGTAGCTGGGACTACAGGCGCGTGCCACAGTGCCCAGCTAACTTTTGCATTTTTAGTAGAGATGGGGTTTCACCATGTTGGCCAGGATGGTCTCGATCTCTTGACCGCGTGATCCACCCGCCTCGGCCTCCCAAAATGCTGAGATTACAGGCGTGAGCCACCATGCCCAGCTGGCTTTTTGCAAGTAAATAAAACTTAATCATGGATATGTTTTGGTAAATAACTTGTTCATCCTTCTTTTATGAGGTTTGGCTATGATGTAGCAAAATCTAACAAATAAGTAATAGCCTAGGAAAGAATTGATTTTTGGCAGGTTTACATTGTTAAGAGCAATTTATCTGAGTGATCCTAATTTTTTTTCCAGTGGACACAGAATGTATTCTTTTTTAATTATGCGCAACATTGATTTTTTTTAAGCATACCCTTTGAGAAACACTTTACCATTTTACAGGTGTTTATTCTGTTTTGGACATAGAAACATAACAAACACCTGTAAAATAGCAAACTGTTTCTTTATTGTTGTTTTGTAAACTAGGTGTCTTAAGATTGTATAAATTGAACATTCTCACTTTGACATAACATTGGATGTTATTATGAAAAAGTTTCTATTGAGCGTAGTACACAACATTCATTTTGCATGTCACATTTATAATCATGTTTTAAGAATAAATGAAGACATTCTAATTTGTATTAATGATTATATTTAAAACAAATAAATATAGAACAAAGTACCCTATGAAAAATCGTGCAGAACAAAGTGAAATTTTCTTCATGAGAAGCTGTGGTTGAAGGAATCTCTACTCTCCCCTGACTGCATGATACTTTATTTGCATTCTTGCTGTCATAGTCACTAGGCTACAGTGTGCAGAGACCACAGGCCTCTGGAGGTTTCAGGAGTGCTTTCATGCCTTTGTACGTATTCAAGGTAGCAAATTAGTTTGAAAATCATTTTTGGTAGTGGTTATGTTGAGAGAGATGACCTTAATTGATAAACCATTTATAAATAGGTGGAGATTGTAGGGTATGTGATCCAATACTAGCAAAGAGAATAGAAGGAAGTATAAGGTGCTAAGGAGAGGAGGTCCCATCCTGAAACTGGGGAATGGGGATTGGGTATAGAGAACAACTAGAAAGGGCAACTAAGCAAGCTAAGAAATTCAAAATTAAGGCACTACGGTGAGACCTCTGAGTGGCCATTCCTAAACCGGCAGGTTGTCTGAGGGCCCAAATTCTTGGTTCATCCTTCTCCATGTGGAATGCTTGCTCCAGCTAGAACATAAAAACAGAATTTCCAACCTTGGCTGTGCTTCTTACTGGCAGTGAAGTGCATTAGTATTTGTATTTGTGAACTAAAGATTAAAACGCTTAACTAAAGCAGACAATTTAAGTAAAAGGACCTTGAATACTATCTTTTGCATAATAACGATTACTATTAAAGTGTGAGAATGAGAACAACAGATTGACAACATACTTGATGGAGAAAATCTTCATGTTTGCCAGAAAACACAGAAAAGCCCAGGACATGTTTCCCCATTTGCATCCAGTATGAAAGGCAGGCATCTCTCACATATGGAATATTCGCATAGGTGGAATTAAAATAATTCCCTTCAGTGTGTTGTGTCTTTATTGACATACCCTAACTTTACCCCACCATACAAACTATACCAGTTCCGCAGGCAAGTTGAGTCTCCTGGCTAAGTCTGGGTTCCTAAAGCAATCTCTCCGAATAAGGAATACTCTGGGAGTTAGGAGGAAATTCATCTCATGGAGTACTTAGGGGAAGCTATACACCAATTAAAGTTTTGCTGAAAGTAGTAAAAAGGGATTGAAAGCAGGCCAGGCTACAGACCATGCCCATTACACTATATTTAGTCCAGGTGTTTGGAAAAGTGATTTTTTTTCCCCTTAAATCATTCATGTGGTTCTGATATCATATAATTAACTGTTCTATTTTGCAGGGAATACTTACTGGAATTTTTTTAAGTAGGTAACTTAGAAAAAAAAAGCAAATACAAGTTAGTGTAAATACAATGTAAAGGTATACATCTCTTTAATTCAATTAAATTGCTTGCTTTTCTTCTTTTTGCTACCTAGAACTATAATCCTATCACTATTGAACAGAGTTATATGCCTTTTAATTAGCTATTGTTGGTGTTCATTTTATTTTCAAGTGGCAAATATATTGATGTAGATATGTCTTTTTTTTTTTTTTAATACTGATACAACGAAACAACGAAGTGTATAAAACACTAAACTCATGTATAACTTTCTGCAGGCAGTTCTCTAAAAAGGAAATTTTATATTAACTGGTTCTATATTTTAATCCAGTTTTATACATGAAATATACAAATTTCAGATTTTAATATTTATGTCAATTTGCTATTACTTTGAAATACACGTAGTATAAATACTTTTCTAAATAATTACATATATATGTGATTATTTCTTTCAATGTAATTATATTTCTTGGTAATTGTGATTTAGGGACACAAACATTTAAAGATGGAACCTTAGCTATAGTCCCCAAGTTCTATAGCAACCAAGTTTTATAGCACCACAAAGAGTGTATATATCATTTATTTGCTTTAATTATCACCTTTACCTGCTCAAGAAACAAGTGATGCTTTTAAGTTAGATGATTTGCATAAAAGAAGCTGCTCTCAGAATAGATTATTTTCTTTGGGACCCTAACATAAGTCCAATAGTGTACAGGCAAATATTTAGTAACTGGCTCTCCGGGAACCCAGGCTGCACTGCAATGGTGTCATCACAACTCACCGCAGCCTCTACCTTCTAGGCTCAGGCAATCCTCCTGCCTCAGCCTCCCAAGTAGCTGGGACTACAGGAGCACACCATCATCCCTGACTAATTTTGCTTATTTTTTGTAGAGATGAGGTCTCACCAAGTTGCCCAGAAAAGTCTTGAACTCCTGCCAACAAATGTTTGTTGATGCTGGGAAGAAGCAGCAATGAAATCATAGCATATCTTGGCAGAGAGGATGATAATTATTTGGCCTGGGATTTGTCACAATAATATGTTTGGCCATGTGATTTCCCTTGCAACATTTTATCTCTTTTAGGGAAGAAGAAGGCTATTAGTTTATTTTCACAATTCTTGAAGCTTGCAAAATTGTGATTTTATACATTAAAAAATCATGTTTTCAGAAATGACTGCATATGTGTGTGTATGTATGTTTATGTATGAATGTACGTATATGTTTTATATATATGGCATCTTCTTGATATGACAATACTCCTCATTTTATTTTATTTTATTTTTCCACAAAACCAAGGGAAGCTGTGCAATGTGTGGGATACGCAACCTCTGATTATGAGGAACATATGCTACAGTGATTAATGTTTTAGCTAGTCCAGACTTACCACAGCCAGGAAATCCTGGCCAATTAAGGAGGAAAAGAGAGAACTATCAATCAAATCAAAATTGATAACCTCTCCACCTCCATCATTAAAAAAAACAAAAAACGGAAATAACAGGTTTGTTCATCTGATTTCTTTTTCAAAGGTATGAAGTAATGTTCCCCTGTATAGATTGTGATATCAAATAAGTGTGAAATAGAACTTACAGTAAGTTACCATCTAAAAAACAAAATATATTTCAATGAAAGAACTTAATCTAGATCATCTGAGGTATTGGATAAATGGAAATTCTGATATCCTCTTTCCTATGATCTGAGAGAGCTATTTTTTTTTCAGGATATTGAGGGTATCTTATTGGGTTATATTTAAAACAAAGTCTGTACATTCACTATTATCTAAAGTTAAGTTTTGTTGTACTGTCTTCTAGGCATAATATATCACTTATGTGCATTTCTGTGGTGCCATAGAGTAATTGAATAGATTAGCCATTCAAAAATAGTTCTAGAAGGACCAATTTGCATCAGTAATTTTGCTTACTGAAGTACTCTTAAATCAAAGTAATAGGGGATACTGGTAAATGTAGTCGTACCCAAAATACTATGCTATAAATAGTATAATAAGTAGTATGGGAAATGCTGAACAGCATTAAGTAATTAAATAATTGTCTTCATTTTAAAGGAGATTAACATTTGCAGTAAATATGAGGAAAACTTAAGACATTGGAGTTGCAAGGAAGTGACCTGTATAGCTGTTGATAATGAGCTAGTTTATTATATTCCTTTTCTGTATCTATTCTATATATCACATATCCCTGTGTTCTATGTTCAATATTTGATATATACCCTATAATGTGTATTCAAATACAAATCTCAATCTCCCAGATCAAAACACACTATCTGTGCCACTCAAGTCCTTCTTTTGCCAAGTTCTTTACAATTGCTAGAGACATTTCCTATGTTTTCTGATTCTCCCTAACTTTTGCAGTAATTTTCCTTTTTCTTATTTATGATTTTTGTATTATAAAAATGCTAGATCCCATGTAATGTGTGTGCAATCAAATGGAAAGGCGATGGATTTCCTTCTGAATTTCAAGACCAGGTATGCAGCATTGACTATTCACTTGATATTTGCAAAGTACATTGACAATAAATGCATAACATGTTATTTCTACCCTTCTTATTCAATGATTTTCTGAAGAGAATTGTTGATAAAAGGGCAAGAAAATGTTAAAAATATTTTACAAATTCTTTTAGAGTAAAAGAGTGAGTCAGTATCCTAATTTCATGAAGCCATAATCAGCACAGTAAATCAAACTAGTGAATATATGTATAAGATGGAAAAAAAGAGTGATATAAACATGAAAAACACAATAAAAACATTATAATCTTGGGGCTTATACATTTGTTCATCCAGAGAATATTTATATAACAAATATCTAATGGAAGATATCATGCTGGACTCTGAGGATTTAAAAATGTAAGTTAAAACATGGTTTCTATATTTTTCCTGTTAAGAAAGAATTAACTCTCCCTGACTGGGGTTTCAGTTCCGTTTCAAAAAGATATAACCTTTATAATCTTTGGTTGGCTCTTTGTCAATGTCCCTAACTTACTTAATCAATTGCACTTCAATCGTGCTTCTTTCTGATTGTTTGCTTACTTTTTTCCAAGGTATTGAAGAATAAAATCACACATTTCTGTCTTCATTGATGCTACTATATGTCCATATCTCAGCTTGGCCAAGACTTTCCTTTAACTCTGCTACAGTCTAACACTCTTTCTGTCTAATTCTCCTTCCCTATCCTTCTAAGTGTAGTAGATCAGACCTCTATCCAATGTCTATTCCTGTTTTTGCCTCTTTATACTTCACCAATGTTTCCTCTCATAAATCCCCTCTATGTTTAATCCTGTTTTGGAATCTGCATTTTGGAGAACCAAAACTGACCAAATCTTTATCCTGAAAAATGAACAAATATAAATGTATTCCAGTTTATAGCCAAGAGATAATCTCTGCTCTACTGCCCACCCCCTCTTATAAAGTATAAAAATGTTCTCAAGTCTTAACTAGCTTTTAACTAGCTTAAAAATAATTTTTAAAAAGTCAGCTTCCTCAGCTATGTGAATTCCTGCACATAGCAGTCATCTTCTCCATTTACAGCAAATTGTAAAGATTAATTTTTAATTAAAAACCTCAAGTTCCGTGTAGCTACCATGCCCTTAGGGCAGCTCCCCACTTGTGTTCATGTGATGGTAGGAAGAATGTGGAGAAAGATATTCCAGAGAGCTAAGTGGATACCTTCCCAGGTGCATATAGACACCTAGGAATAATCTGGCTTAATTTATTTAAATGTACAGTTGAACAAGGCTGGGAGAAGATGTAGAGACTGTACTTCATTAGTACAGGCTGATTACCTCCACTGAAGTACTTACACGTGCCTGAGTTTGCCAATCATTTACTTCTTCTATCCAATAGATTGGGAGTTTCTAAAGGATGTATTGGGTCTATTGTATCTTTAATTCTAGATCTTAATGCAGTTATAAAGAGTTGAATTAATACTAGTTGAGAGGAAAAAATAAGACTAAACCAGAAGGATGGAAAAAAGGAAGAATAGTAATATAGTTTTGTTATTAAAAAAAAAAAGGACATAGAAAGATGTTAAAGAATGATAGTTCCAAAGGAGATATAAAGACAAGGTTTTTCAGTGGAAGAGGTTATAGATGTTTAGAAGTAAATAGAAAAGATTTTCTGGTGGAAACAAAATTTAACTCAAATTTTGTCTGAATAGGAAAACTGCTATAAAGGATAAACAAGGTGGAAGGCTCTTTAGGCAACGCAGAGACCAATGACTCATATGTAAATTGCAAACTGCAGAAACACAATAACAGTAACAAATAGGCAAGACCTGACACAACAGAAGAATTATACTATACTGTGTAATATAAATCTTCATTTTGATAAGGATACAAAAATTATCTTGACCAAAATGCCAACCAAGCAAGCAGCACCAGCAGGGCAGCATGACCGTTTTACACTATTGGATAAGGATTTTTTATTTATATGTTTATTTATTTTCTCTGAAAATGTAATCTGCTCAGTTTAGAACCCGCATATGGCGGGAGACGGGGCAGGGCAGGGGGATGATAATCTCTCCCTGACCATTTGGATTAGCTGAATCAACATTGACATTGAGAAGACTGAAGAGGTTGTGACCAGATCACTCTCAAGTTGAATTCTACACTGTTCAAAAGAATTCCCTTCACTATAAATTCGAGAAAAGAAAAACAGTCTTTTTGTACACTTGCAAATGACAGAAAAGCAATTACAAGCTTCCTGTCATATTTTGAAAGAGTGTTAGCATTGGGAGAGAAGAAAATTTGGAGATGTGAAGCAAAAAATTCCCTTGGTAAAACAGAAATAATATTTTGCAAAATCACTTAAGAAAGATAAAATAATAAAGATCCCAGGACTTTGAAATTACGCTTCTAAATATTTGATTTGCTTGAGAACAGTGAGCTAGATTGCCAGAATCTTGCCTTGCTATATTCTATTTTGATGTATCAAAGAATGATCTTGTATTAAGCTAAATCTCAATATTAAAGTATGAGAAAAACATCAAAGAAATCCCTTTCACTCATATTGATGTTCTTCCACCTGATATAATGGAAATACTTTTCTTAATAGATGTTGATTTGAAGCTTTTCTATAAATGCAATCACATAATTGTGTTACACAGGTTATGGAAACTAACAGATAATTATACTTATTATTGATTTCTTTTAATTCATATTGAGCCCCTCAAAATACCAGTACCTTAGTTTGTTCTCTAGAGTCTACAAAATAAATTTAATTTATTTTCTACAAGACAGTGTAAACATATTTCAATAAGGTATGTGCCATCTAAGTTTTTTCATCTTTAGGTGGAATATACATCCTCCTAATTCTGATAACACTCGCACTAGAACCTTCCATTTACAATTAGATTTTTAAAGCAGCACCCCCAGCCCCTTCCAGTTAAGACGATTCTCCAGGTAAATTCTCGCCAGTACAGTATAAAAAGTAAACTCCTTTTTCTGGACTCAATAATTCTATAAACACTTTATGGACAGCTTGATTTTGTAATGAGCTTAATAAGCTTGGAATCCATTTAAGGACTGTACTTAATAAAGAAAACAAAACAAAAGATGAATTGCTGTTCAGCCAGCTTTTCCTCACCTGTACTTTTGTACTGATGCTTTTCTTATCCATATGGAGGCCTTCCTATTTACTCTTACTAGCTATCACCATTTTTAATTTTGTTTGTCTGTATAGTGTACTTAGAACCTATGAACATGATTCCATGCTCTATATAGTACATTGGAAGCACATAAAGTTTTAATCAACTTGTATGGCTGAATTTCATGAATAATTTTAGGGATGCAGTTGGCAGGATGAGGTGAAGTAGAGAAAACCTGGGGGTAAAAGTAAATTTTGTAAAAAAAAAAAAAAATCTTAGGATAAATGAGAGTTGTAACAAAGATGATAAGACAATGAAACTATAAAGAACTAATAAAAATGAGTGACTTACTAGGTGTATATAGCAAGTCAAAAAGTGACTCATGTTTTGAGTTTAGGTGTTTAGAACTTGATAATAAATTTGGCAGACATAATGAGGCCCAAAGGGAAAGGTGGTCCGGGAGAAGGATGACGATCTTGACTTAGATATATTAATTTCGAAGTGATGGTGGCACAAACAATTGGAAATTCCCAAAGTACATGCCAATGATGGGAGAAAGCTGTTCCGAATTGCAGAATGCAGGTGAATGTTGAAAGTAGATACTGATAGTCATTCAAGCAGAAATAATTGCTGGAGCCCTAAGAAGAAGGGCTCAGAATTTTCTGAGACAAAAATTATCTTAAAATTATAAGCTCTGGGATTCCAGAAGTTGTATACAGCCTAGGGAGAAAGGTCATAAGGAAGCTCTATGATCGTAACATATTTGACATATTTGCTCTTATTTATTATCAAAATATAATATTGTTTTTAAAATTTTGTCTTAAAGAGGTTAAATATTTTATGAGGTTTCTTAAATTTGGCATTAATTTTAAAACATTTACCCTTAAGATGCACACCTGTAATTGTATTTTTAAAAAACAGTTAAATTATTAGTTTACATTTTTTTAAATTTGAATTATCCCTGTTATTATTTTATATTTGATATCTCTTCCATAAACTATACATCCCAGAGGTAAAAATTATTACATTTCTGAGTTTTCCATTAACATTAATATTATTACCATAAAAATGCATAAATGAAAATAAAATGAACAATTCCAAACCACTAAATTATGGGCAGCTGTTTCTATTATAAAGTATCATATGAAAATGTATAAGATACATTTCACAGGTAATATTGTAAAGATTCCTCAAGAAACATTTGTATTATCGGAGCAGGTTTAAAAATAATCTTAGAATTTTCTGATCTCATTTTATTTAGTTTTACATCTAAATAATTAATTTTCGATTGTAAAAGCAATAACTCTTATTTAGCTGGGGCTTTAAAAAAAAGCTTTCAGTTCTGACTCAAAGTTAAATAATCTGCATGGAGCTGTCTGAACTTACTGTACTCATATAACCATGGCTTAGCTTATAGCCAGTTCATATTTTTTATTATCTTCCTTGGACTTCATTTATCATGATTTAGATATTTATCAGATCATTATTTATAAACTATTCACTGTGTCAAAGAAAAGAAGGATTTTTAGAAAAGAGTTTGTAGGGTATTGTTGCTATTTAATTATTTTATATTTTCTCATCCCTGTTATTTAAAAATGCTCAGTGCATTTAAAATGTAGAATTATAAAAATGTGACTTTCATGCAAAGACAAAAATACGATCTCCCATTGAATGTCTACAGTTATTGATCTTCAAAAAACTTTTCCCATGGTTTTCTCCTAAAAGAACTTAACATCTAACGTATGATACTTTAAAATTCAGGAAAATATTTAGTTGTTTGTGATTTTAAAAATAATGCCATCTTATTGCTGGGAAACACAAACAACCCAAATAAAGAATGCAAGCCTGAGCAACATAGGGAGACCTCAAAACGTTTTGCAGAAAAGCGACTTATTAGACAGAGAGAGAGAGAAAGAAAGACAGCTCCCATGCTGTCATAGGAGAGAAGGAATCTGAATAGGTAGGAGCAGCTAGAGTTGTAACCCTTGAGTTTTTCCCTCCCCATTCATGTTCTCATCCAAAGAGAGGTGTTCTTTCAAACTTCCTCTGGAGTGACTGATGTTTTACTCAGATTCCTGTTACAGATTCCTGTACCAGATTGGCTGCTTCGTCCAGAACTCTGAGTTACAGAGCCCCCTCCACCCAAAGCTTTCTGTGGGTTTTTTGGGACAAAGGAGCCTCACCTGGCTTTCTCTACCTAGACCGCTTGCAAGAAACCCATGCAAAGAACTTTACATTTGAAACCCCTCTGGTTCCCAGATGGAGGCGTGGAGCGGGGAAACTCCTGCCTTTGAAACCATGCCCCTTGCAGACCGAGGAAGAGAAGCTCAATATATAATACAGTGGAATATTATTCAGCATTAAAAAGGAGTGTAATTCCGACACATGTGACAGCATAGAGGATCCTTGAAACTGTTATGCTGAGACAGATACGCAAAAACAAATAATGTATGATTCACTTACAGGAGGTATGTAGAATAAACACATTCATATAGACTCAAAACAGAATAGACACTACTGAGGGCTGAGGATATTGATTAGTTGTTGTTTGTTGGGTACAGAGTTTCTGTTGGGGATGACAGATGAGTTCTGAAAATGAATATTGGTTGCACAACAGTGTGAATATGTTTAATGTCACTGAGCTGTACACTTAGAAATGGTTAAAATGGTAAATTTTTGTGTTTTTAAATATTTTTTATATTTAAAAAGCCAACAAATGTCTGTTTTCAAAACCTAGGCTGCAGATGCTGGCAGCCAGGTTCCCGCCAGAGGAGACATAGGGTGACATCCAGAAGCCTTTTTTGACTCAGGGAAAAGACACAGGCAGAGGATCTCCTTGGAGCAGGATATTTCCCTTTTGTGCCATAGACCCTGACAGCCTTACCTGAACTCCTTCTTTAGGTGTGAACCAATGGTATTGTATTCCTGTTATCTGAGACTGAAGAATCCTGACCACAATTTCCTTAAGACCCACAACAGTCGTTCAACTCTCTGCTTTCAGAAACAGGTTCTGAACATTGAAATGATGATTTCCTTTTCAAAAATAAATGCATTACAAACAACTCCAATACCAAACAACTCTCCTTCTGAGCATATGACTTCTCCCCTCACCACTAAGCTGGGCCAGAACCTCTATTTACCACATTCATGGGGGGACCTGCAGCCTGAACAACAACCCGATTTTGAACCCCTCAACTGGCCTCAGCTAATGGTTCTCTTATTTCTCTCACTAGTAAACGTACTGGGTCTGGGTCACTCATCGCAGTCTTAGGAGGTGAACAAGGAGCTCTTCAGTCTCTGCCTGCCAGAGGGAAACTAGAAGTAAGATTCCGTTTACAGAAATAATACGTGGCAAGTTTAGGCAACAGACGGATGGCTTTATCAACAGAGGCATAGTTCTGTTCCACAGAGGCACAGTTTCTCTACAGAGCAGATGGTTTGGTGGGTGGGAAACTCGTACCAGGGGATACTGGGTCGGCATGTGGTGAAGATGAAAGGGACACAGGAGGAAAAGAGCAGGGGTCACTGTGTCACCCCTAGAGGAAAGTCACATCTATCCCAGGACACTGAGATTGAAGGAGGGCATTCTGGATGCCCAGCAAACCCATGGCATTTTAAGAACTTGCTAGTTTCAATTGATTTCCCCTCATTTCTTACTATTGAAAGCTGGGTCCCTTAGTTCATACATTTGGAGAGAACCTTTAGTTCTCTTCCCTGCCTGTTAACATCGAGGAAACATAAAGGAGAGAGGGAATATTTGCCATCATCTCTTCCATCCATGACAAAAGTATGAGAGTTAAGCTGGGGGTAGGGGCTCAGATCTGGGGGACAGCCATGTTGACTCAACTTTCACACCTGCCAAACTCAGAACAGTCACAACCACTGCAAGATGTTTGCCTGTGTTTTCTCTATTTATGAGATATTTGGATTTATCTTTTTATAGTTTAACTGCTATTATTTCACTAATGCTACAACTGTTCTTATTGAACTTTGATAGTGATGTATTACCTAAGATAGTATTGTCCAAATGTAGATTTATTATAATTCATAGAAATGCATTATTTCTATATTTTTGGATCTTCTAAAATTAGTATAAATATGTTTTCATTTATAAAACTTTCATTATTACATAAACAATTATTAATGTTTTACATCGATTTAAAACAATAAAGACAATTTCTATGAAAAATACTAACAGAAAAGCAAAAGAGAAACTACAAGAGCTTAACCAAAAAAAAAAAATAAGATCTATTTAGATCTTTATACTCTACATTACAAACCATAATAATATTCTTATTAGTAGGTAGACTTTAAAAAAATATAGGTAAGTTCTGTTATAGGATAATATTCAAGTTATACATATATCCTTTTACATAGCTACACTAGTATTGAAAAGGACACCAAACTCAATAAGTTTGCTCATATATATTTATTGGCCACATCCTTTATAGCTTTTGTCTTAATTTAGTTCTTTTTTCATTTGTTTTACTCTGTAAAAGGTTTTGTTCTCCATATTTTATTTTGTGTAGGTCGTGTATGAATATTTTTCTCAATAAAATCTTGAAACATCTAATATAAAATAATTCCTCAACTTGTTGTTAAAGGTATGAACTACAGAGGCTGACCAAAGCAGTGAAAAAGAATGTCAGAATAAATTGTGACTCTGCAATTTGAGTCTGGGAGGTCATCAGAGGTCCTCCTCAGGACCATTTCATTTTAGAATGCACAGCCTTTGAAGTAATACCTCGCAATGCCAATGCCTGTACTAGAAGCTATGATAAAAAACTGTAAATCTTTTTGTCACCATGAATTTTATAAAGCAATCAATCCCAATCCCTCAGGACAAGAACTTTGGGGAAAAATTGTGCTTCTCCCATCTTGAAGGGCTAGTAAATCATTTTCAAATTGATATCTTGTCAGATGTTAATATAGATATAGATATATGGTCTATTTTGAAAATGTAAGAATAATTTAGTGATTTGCAAGGAACCATATTTTTGGCATCATTATTGCCTCACAGTAAACTTACTGGAATGGTTAGGATGAAGCTATTCTCTTTTAAGATGTATTTGCTACATATTAATAGTATTTTGTTTAATTTTTGGAGGTATTGATTTAAGAAAACAATGAATGAAATTTTTTTAAAATTTGATTTTTAAACCATACTGTAGAGACCCACTACATTTTAACTATCTCCCTCATACTGATTTTATATTGTTCAAATTGTTTTCATGCATATGAAATTACATTGTATTCTTTGATTTTAAATATGTAGTTATTTTCTGCACACCAAACTGAAATTGGGTGAAAATGTACATTGAACTAATACTTCCGTTCTATCTTCACATATTGGTGTTCACATTCTTTTTCTCAAGGGCATTTCTTGCACTTATGTTTGTACCTAAGTATTTCATAATACTGTATGCTTATATGCTTAAATATTTGTTCATTTTTTCTTGTAATATGTTTATGGAAAAACAGAAAAAAAAATAAGGCAAATTTGATTTCGACCACCACCACAGCAGATGTACTTGAGGCATTTTTATGAATGCAACCAGCTCAGGTATTATTAGAGCATTAAACGCATACTCTTGAATTTATTTCTGTTTTGACACATAAACTTAATATGGGTTTTTAGATTTCAAACTTTCAGAAGATTCTAAATAAGCAAAGAATTTTTCTCATAATCTCATCCAGCACGATATTCAAAGCTGTTTAGCTGAATAATAATAATGTGTGTTTATCTGAAGAGTGCTGAGGACAATGTCTGTGTTGATATGACATGTTAAAAATGCATGGAATTAAAGAAAATCAATAAGTATTGTACTTTTTACCAAATTCTGTAACTGAATAATATATTGTGAACAAGCTGATCAGATATTCAAAAACTGGTTTGTACCAGTCGAGATGAAAAGGAAAACTTGGAATTTTACATGGACAGAGAAATCAAGTTAACAAACTTAGTTATGGCTAATGTATACTATGTAGTTTATATGTAGATATATGACATGCATATTTAAAATGTAAATACGAGTGGCCAAATTAACAAAAATTATATAAACTGTACCTTAACTCATTGCGATAGTTTTAAATTATTTTACTTAGCTTGTGAGCTTGGATTTGCCTTGGGATGTTAGAATTTGGAAAAATTCAAGAATGTATTGCAGAAATTGTACAGTACACACCATCATTTCACCACCTCACTCTTTCTTCTCCTTTCATTCATCACAGCATTCCTTCACTTTGTCAGATGACTTTGTGCCCTTGGGACCTAATGACAAATATAAAGATTGCTTACAGTTTGTATATTTTGTATGTGTTTATGTACATTTTATCCTTTGCATAGAAAACATTCAAATGAAAAGGTAATTGAATATTTTTAATGAAATGAGACTCCAGAAAAAAAAAAAAAAAAAGAGCAGTTAGGAAGAATATTTTCATAATGCATGCTGGAAAACATGTTCAATGTTTATGAGAAATAACTGTTTATTGTTGTTGAGTGTTTATTTGATTTCCTCCAGCTCTTTATTAATTTTGGGGAAAAATCAACCCATATAAAACAAATCAATCTACATAAGATATGGGGACTAGGGGAGGGACAGAAGGGAGTAGGGAGGTTGGTGAGTGATAACATGGGGAGAAATGCCAGATACAGGTGACAGGGGGATGGAGGCAGCAAACCACCTTGCTATGTAGGTATCTAGGCAACAGTTCTGCATGATCTGCACATGTACCCCAGAACCTGAAATACAGTGAAAATATATATTTTAAATAAATAAATATATATATATATATATATATATATATTCCCCAGGTTCTGGGGTATATACATTTTATATATATATATATATATATATATATAT
>NW_016107483.1:3429669-3456304 GCF_001604975.1 Cebus imitator | reverse complement strand
AAATGTGGGGACATCTGTTAGAATATGATGTATGATGCCTTGGTCTTCGTATTACCCTCAGGTTTTACTAATGCAGTATTTATAAATGTACAAAATTTGCTGAGGTGCAAAGCTTGTTTGCTTACTTTGAATAAAATCTTAACTAAATTTAATCTGTTTTAAAGTTTGTTACTTTCAAAATGAAAGTGGTGAAAATCGTTTTTACCAAAACGAATAATAAAGTAATAAAAACAGTTTGCAGTTTAGATAGACCTTCTAATTTTACAGTTGCATTATATCCATAGTAGACAGGTTGGATGTATTAAATACATACTTCAGACATGACAAGTTAGTAGAAAGTAGGAGTAATTTTAAGAAGTCACTAACTATTGGATAAATCATGAGTGCAAATGTTCAGAAATTTCCAGTATTTAAATGCATAATACTGCAAAGAACTTAAGTAAAAAATTGGCTATTTGAGATAAATGTTGCATTGCTCACCCTGAAAGGCCTGTTTGGATATATTTATCTATTACTATTCTTAGAAAATCCTAAAGTATGATTTACTCAAAATCTATCTATCCTGTAAGAGTTTTGATGGCCTGACATAGTATTATTGATCGGTAATGGTACAAATAGCAATTTAATTGAGTGATTACCCTGTTTCTAACAATGTGCTATAGGTTTATATCACTATTTCAGTTTATCTTTACCATAGCTATTATCCCCACACTACAGGAGAGATTGAGAGCCAGAGATCTTAACTAACCATTTATGGGGCCCATCAATGGTAGAAAACAAATTGAACTCATCAGTCGAACCAAATCCTAAGCTCTCTGTGATACTCCTCTTCCGACTCCAAAATCCTTAACAAATTCAAGGACCTATTTTTGTGATCAAGGTTGCCATCACTCAAAAGTAATTCAAGGATTTATTTTTGGGACCAGTGTTGACCTCACTGAAAAGTAATGATGAAAGTAACATTCCTATAGAAATTAAAAAGCCTTTATTCTGAGCAAGGATTTACTAAAAGCTCCTAATTTAAAAATTTTTAATTTTATTTTAAGTTCTGGGGCACATGTACGTGTTTGTTACATAGGTCAACGTGTGCCATAGTGGTTTAAAAGCTCTGAAATTTTCAAATACAAACAGATTCTATATCCCTGACTTCTAATGATATATGATTATTGTCAGAATAATATATTCTAACACCAGCCTGGGTGACAGAGCAACACCATGTCTCAAAAATAAAATGAAATAAAAAGTAAATAAAAGTAGATATAGATATATACCTGCATACATATGGAACACTGCAAAATATATTCAGCATTATGAAATAGAAAAATATTTCAGGTCTTTACGAGTAATTTAATTATAAATAAATAAATTATAAAAACTTTATAAATTATAAAAATTCTATAATTTTATAAATTATAAAAATCACTTGCAAAAACTTTTTTAAAATATTTGATTTTTAAAGACCACCAAATAGACAATTTTGTATTTCACTAAATATATTAAACTCGATTACTCTATTATAAAAATGAAGCATATTTGGATTACACCTTCTTGAAGGTGTAATAACTATGAAGTTATTTTACTATTTCATTATTTCTTTGCTTTGGAGAAGAGATAATACCAGGAATTTGTTTGAAGAATACTTGCTAAATATCCGAATCCTTAACTGAAAGGATACTATATTTGTACTGATTACAAATATTTTTTGAAAAAAAATTCTAGAAAATTATAGAACTTTATACACAATACATTTTGAGCTTTATTTAATGTCATAATACATATTTAACGTGGTACATAGGTTTTCTAATCTTCACTCTGGTAAAACCCAAAACCAAATTTAATATTTAGCTGTAATTATAATCCTTGCTGTGCTTCTTTATGTTACTCTTTGCTAAACTCAGAACAACATACTTTATACTGTATTAATTGCCTAGTTGAGCTCTCTCTATGTCTAAGATTGAACTCAGGATCTTCTCTTTCAAATCTGGTCTTCCTCCAATGTTCTCTGCTTTTGTACATGAAACTACCCTCTACACCTCTTGACGTCATTTTTGACACCTCATTGTTCTTCATGCTCAGTCACAGAGCTTGCCAATTTAACCTCTTAAATATTGTTCGTTTTTTTTCACTTCTTTTCTTTCAAGAACTATCACCTCTTGACTGCTCTGTACCTGTCATACAGGGTATTTTTTATGCCACTTTTTGTCATCTTCAATTTACTTTCCATACAGAAGACACTTACTGAAGAATCAAAGACAAAATATGATCAGGGCACGGAAGTCATGACTGTAATCCTGTACTTTGGAAGGCCGAGGGAAAATCCCTTGAGCCCAGGAGTTCAAGACCAGCCTGGGCAGCATAGGGAGACCCTCATTCCTACAAATAATAATAATAATAATTAATAAATTGGACAGATATGGTGGTGCATGCCTTTGGTGCCAGCTATTGGTAAGTCTGAGCTGGGAGGATCTCTTGTGTCTGGGCGTCAAGGCTGCAGTGAGCTGTGATCACACCACTGAACTCTAGCCTGGGTGACAGAGTGAGACCCTCTCTCAAAAATAAAATAAATAAGACTATGTCATGCCCTTAGTTAGAATTATTAAAGGATTTCTTGATTTTAGAATATACCCAAATTAATATGTTCCCTGAGCTCGCAAAAATTTGGTGCCATTCTGTCATTACAGTCTGTTTTTGGTCATTCTCTACTTCACTGCCCATACTGTATTTACCCTGGCTTTATTTTGCATTTTCATAGATACCTTGTTTATTTTTTCTCAGAGCTTTTGCAAAACCACTACTACCCATCTAAAATATCATCTAACCCCTCGCCCGCCTTTTACTAGTAAATTCCTGTTCAGCTTTCAAAATTCCACAATTGCCTAAAAACAATTCTGTTCTCTTTACCAAATCATTTCTGCATGACATTTTGCTCCAAAGGAAAGTTGATGAGTCATTATTATGTTTAGAGAGTTTCTAGAAAGAAATAAGCAGCAGTGATACCTCTGCCTCACACTGAAGGTTGTGAAGAATTAATGAGTAATAAGGCTAGGAGCAGGGGCTCATACCTGTATTCTCAGCACTTTGCAAGATTGCTTGAGGCCAGGAGTTCTGGATGAGCCTGGTCAACATAGACCCTGACTCTACAAAATGAAAAAGAAAACAAAGAAAAACTAGCCTGGCATGATGGTGTGTACCTGCAGTCCTAGCTACTTGGGAGGCTGAGGTGGGAGGATTGCTTGATTGCTTGAGCCTGGAAGTCCTAGGCTGCAGTGAGCAACAACGGGGCAAGACTCTGCCACTTTATTCAAGAAAGAAAAGGACTTAATCAGCAATAATTTTACGTAAAAAAATAAGCTAGTATGGGTAACAAGAAAAGATTGTTCTTGGAACATTCTGAGGTAAAGACAAAGGTGGATAATAGTCCAGGAATATTTTCTTCCAGATGAATGAGACAACACATTTTTAAAGAGAGTGGAAGAATTCAGCGCAGTAAATGTAGGTATGTGTGGCCTTACACATAAAAGAAAATATTCAAAAATAAATGTCCAATTTAATGAATAATAAATGCATAGAAATTTGGACATTAAAGCCAGATAGGTAATAGTTGAAGATGACTAATCTAGTTCTGGAATGGCAGAAAAATTAATTTTGTGAAACTCAGTGTATCTTGCATGAACCAGTTGTTCTAAAACTTCTGAATATGATAACTTTTGAATGTTGCAAAAGCAAGAATGAAATTGAGTAGCAACTACCATACCAACTATAGAGATATGTTCTCATTTTTTGCCACCCAATGAGAAATATTTCACTTCATTGTTTATTTATGTTTATGCCAGCGTCATGCCAAACTAATCCAGTGTTCTTCTAGCATTTGAGAGATTTTAATATAAAGGCACTCTTGAACATGAGTCCAGATTTTCAGCTAATTTTCCATTTCAAATCTATCTCTTCTTTCTCTTTTTGTATATCATGTGCCGATTTTTCTCATACAGCTCATTCCAATGTACTTGCCCTTTTGTGTAATTTGTATATGCACTAAATCTCAAATGCTCTTTATCATCTTCCAAAAGAAGAACTAATATTATAAGATTATATTTAGGAAAGTGGATAAAATAAAATGGGAATTGTTCTGGTCAGTATCATATTAAGTACTGGGAATCAAATAAAGGGATATTTGAGTTGAGTCTTAAATGAATATTAGGATTGAGAAGAAGTTTGCTATGCGACTAAGGGTAGAAACGGTACTGCAGAGATATAGTCAGGTGCCATGTTTTGAAGAGTTTTCTGAGCTATATCAGGAAATTCAAACTTTACATTGCAACAGATAATGAATCATCAAGGAAATTAAATGTAAAGTCATATGAACCGATATGAATTGTATATGGCCAATTTTAAAAGTGTAGTGGAGGAGGATATTAGAGGGGGAAGGCAATGGAGTCAGGAGACCCATTAGTAAACTGTTGTCTTAACTTGGATTCAAGATGATAAAGGCATTTCTAGTGAAGAAACTGAAATTGAATGAAGACATATTTATAACATTGAATTGATTAAACCTTGTGACTAGATGTGAAAGATTCAAATACAACAGAAGTTAGGTAGTCCCAAATTTTCTACCTGAAACAACTATATTCAAGGAAAAAACTTAAAATCAAGAATGGATACTAAATTTAAAAATACAAAATCTGTAAATATTGACATCTTGTTTTATTTCCTGAACATTCCATTCAAATTCTGCCTTAGTGACATCTCTCGAGTATTCTCTGTAGTTACACCTTTTCTGCTTCCTGCCTGGAGATTCCTTCTCTTTACATCCTCCCTGGTTAATCATCAGTGCTTGATACATTAGGGAAGAAAGGAATACATGCTACCAAATTTGGTTCAGCAGTTAAAAAACATAGCACAGGGCTATTTCAATTTATCTTCTCATTTCAAATCCTAGTTAAAACAATTCCTTATGTAAGTGTTTGTATTCATATGCATACCACCACTAAGGCACATCATATCACATGACTTGTGAATTTTAATTCTTATTGCATGACTTCTAGAGAATGTTTATGTTTATGCCAGTGTCGTGATAAATTAATCTAGTGTTCCTCTAGCTTTAGGGAGACTTTTAGGTAAATGTACTCTTGAACATTATACCAGATATCAATTCATTTCTAATTTAAACTTCTCTTTCTTTTTGTATATTACGTGCTCATTTTTCTCATGCAGCTTATTCCAAATATATTAGCCATTTTTATGTAATTCATATAGGCACTAAGATCTATCTCTTCTATAATTTGATATTTTCTACTGTAATTGAGAATTTTTAAAAAAGAATTTGGCTTTAAAATGGAAATAATTTGATTAAACAAACTAATAAAATTACATGAGGTCTGAGTTTTGCAGAAACAGTTAAAAAGAGCTAACTCCTTTTAGAGAAGAATACTTTAAGCCACAGCCAAGTTATTGGCTAAAGGCAATTTGGAGTGAAAAAAGGAAAAGAAATGTTTTAAGGACACTGAAGCGAATCACAACTGAAAGCTTTTTGTAGGTGATAGTGACAGAAAATAAATAAGTGTGCAGTGGAAATATAATGACTCTGCTTAGGAAGAGTCTAAATTAGGTAGAAAAAGAAAGAGGCACAACCACAATGGAAGGACAGCTGCAAACAAGAGATCCAGTGACCTGTAAGAGGACTGGTGGAATAGTTTACTTCTAACAGCAGACAAAATTGGATAGGCCAATAACCTGACTAACAGCATCCCATGCAAAGGATGCAAAGTATCATTTTCTAATAGAAAGAATAAGTACATAAGCCATACTTTGACTAGTGCACTCTGAAGTACAATAATGCATTCTGTTTGAAAATGTGTTTCCATAGGTTACATATAGTTTGACATGGTACCATGAAGACATGCTGTTGTAAACTGATCTATTGTTTGGTGGCTGATAGAGTGAAAAAGCAATATGACTTCAGAAAAGAGGTTACTCTAGGGGCCTTATTAGAGGATATAAAGGCTTAGGAAGGCAACACAGGACTAGAGAAAGATGGCTTTGTACTGAGCTGCAGTAGCATTCATGAACATGACTGAAAATCTCAACAAACATTGTGCACTTTACCTGCTGAGTTAAATGTTAATAAAAACTTCAAAGTTTATGACTTTTATAGTGCTTTTTAAATTAATATTAATAAAATTTCAGTATTCTTTAGTTTGTTAATTGACGAGCTTTGATTAAAGATACACCCATTTAAATAAGTGGGATGATTCTTTACTGACAAAGTGATTACCAAATTGTGGATTAGGACAAAAATATTTTTGAAAAAAAAAGTCATAGATTTCCCTAATGAAGAGCATAACAATCATAGTTTATACCAAACACAAATGTGTTGGTAAGCGACTAAAAACTGGTTTTCTGAAGGGTAGCGAAGGCTCTAATTAGTAGCACTACCCAATTTCCATGGTTTAAAATCACCCACATGGCTTATCTCAAGCTAACAAATTGACCTTACTGAAGACAGAGTTGAGAGGTTATGCACACAATGGACTCTCCTGAGTTTGGTAGAAACCATCCCTTTTATCTACTACAAAATTTAGATTAAAAGCATCATTTCAAGAATGATGTCATGTCATAATTTCTTCTTTTTTTTCTTTTTTTGAGATAGTGTCTCACTCTGTTACCCAAGCTGGAGCGCAGTGACGTGATCTCAGCTCACTGCTACCCCTACCTCCCAGGTGCAAGCTATCCTTCTGCCTCAGCCTCCCAAGTAGCTGGGGTTACAAGCATTCGCCACCATGCCCAGCTATTTTTTATATTTTTAGTAGAGATGGAGTTTCACCATGTTGGCCAGGCTTGTCTTGAACTCCTGACCTCAAGTGATCCAACTGCCTCGACCTCCCAAAGTGTTGGGATTATAGGCATGAACCACATACCCGGCTCATATCATAATTTCTTTGGAAAGCTTTACAAAAAATACAAAATTTAGAATCCGAATAATATTATTGAAAATATGGATCACGAGTAATGTTCTTGATTTGTATGGAGTCTCAATTTACTTATTTCTAAAATGGAATACTGTAAAAACTGTGTGAGATAATGCATGGGACAGTATCTATAAATAATATTTCACCATTTCTAATGTGTTTTGTTATAATAATTAGTTCTATTGACAAATAAGTGAAAATTGACAATATGTGGTAACTGAATGGTAGAATATTAGAATTACAGTTTTTTGGAATAAGTCATCAATAAAATCTGTAAGGTGAATTATCTTGATGGCATATGACCAGTTTGTATTTGGACCAAAATTAAGGTATCCTAGATCCTATCTAATTTATTTTTTTTCTGTATCATTCTCTTGTACTACCTACTAATAGAAAAATGATAGTTACATCAACCAGATACACACAGCTTCTCATAAAGCGATAAGTGGAGCTCTAGTAAAGATTAGGAATATCCTTTGCCACAAAATTATTTTTCTATTGAAAATAAAATCAAAAGAATAATACACAATTTTAAAAATTGAATTAATAGAAAGTAAGCAACTTGCTTACAGTAATATGTACAGGTAATTAGTAAAATGCATCACACTACAATTATGTATAATTTGAAAATATGTAGTCATGGGCTTTAGGACAGTTATGAATTTTCTTTATTAAAATGCTGATTTTTTAAAAAATAGCAATTTGAGGAGTCATTTTAAGAATAACGTGGAAGATTTCTGGGCCAGTACAAATTTTCTTCATACCTTATTAGCAATAATAATTAACTTTTTTCAGTACACATATACCTTATACAGGTATACATTCAGAAATGAACGTATTTTCCTTTGCGCATATAACTAAAATGAATAAAAGTACAACTGAAAGGAAATAAAGTGGGAAAAATAGTGAAAACATTGGTTGAGGGCTTCCATTTCATGCATACATGTTGATATATGTAACAGTCTCTTCTCATACTGCTATAAAGAAATACCTGAAACTGGGTAACCTGTAAGAAACGAGTCTTATTTGGCTCACGGTACTGCAGGTTGCACAAAAAGCATAATGATGACTTCTGAGGAGGACTCAGGAAACTTACAAATATGGCAGAAGGAGATGGGGAAGCAAGCATGTCTACATGGCCTGGGCACAAGAAAGAGAGTGGGAGTTGGTGCCATACACACACACCACACACACATACACACACACACACACACACACACACACACACATATAAAATTGCACTTTAGGTTCTGGGGCACATGTGCAGAACATGCAGGATTGTTGCATAGGTACATACATGGCAATGTGCTTTGCTACCTCCATCCCCCCATCACCTATATCTGGCATTTTCCCCCATGTTATCCCTCCCCAACTCCCCAACCCCTCCTGTCCCTCCCTTAGTCCCCCTCAACAGACCTCAGTGTGTGATGTTCTCCTCCCTGTGTCCATTTGTTCTCATTGTTCAACACCCACCTATGTGTCAGTTTGCTGAGAATGATGGTTTCCAGGTTCAACCATATGCCTACAAAGGACATGAACTCATCATTTTTTATGGCTGCATAGTATTCCATGGTGGATATGTGCCACATTTTCCCTGTCCAGTATATCATTGATGGGCATTTGGTTTGGTTCCAAGTCTGTGCTATTGTAAACAGTGCTACAATGAACATACATGTGCATGTGTCCTTATGCTAGAATGATTTATAATCCTTTGGATATAAACCCAGTAATGGGATTGCTGGGTCAAATGGAATTTCTATTTCTAGGTCCTTGAGGAATCGCCACACTGTCTTCCACAATGGTTGAACTAATTTACACTCCCACCAACAGTGTAAAAGTGTTCCTATTTCTCCACATCCTCTCCAGCATCTGTTGCCTCCAGATTTTTTAATGATTGCCATTGTAACTGGTGTAAGATGGTATCTCAATATGGTTTTGATTTGCATTTCTCTAATGACCAGTGATGATGGGCATTTTTTCATATGTTTGTTGGCCTCATATATGCCACACACTTTTAAACAATAAGATCTTTTTTCTCACTCTTAGGCGGGTGTTGAACAATGAGAACGCAGGGACAGAGGGAGGGGAGCATCACACACTGGGGTCTGTTGGGGGGGAATAAGGGAGGGACAGCGGTGGGTAGGGAGGTTGGGGAGTGATAACTGGGGTAGAAATGCCAAATATAGGTGACGGGGGGGATGTAGGCAGTAAACCACATTGCCATGTATGTGCAACAATCCTGCATGTTTTGCACATGTAATCCAAAACCTTCTTTAGATTCTGGGTTACATGTGCAAAACCTATGTGTGTGTGTGTGTGTGCGTGTATATGGAGAGAGAAAGAAAGAGAGAGAGAGGAAGAGAGATCTTATGATCACTCATTCATTATCACAAGAGCAGCACAGAGGGGGATTTCCACCCCCATGATTTAATCACCTTCCACCAAGCCCTGCCTCCAGCATTGGGGATTACAATTTGATATGAGATTTGGGCAGGGACACAGATGCAAACCATATAAGTATAGAAACACAATTCTGTGTCTCATAGCTTCAAGTGCTAGCTAGGAAACTACCTAGTTATTTTGATAAATTAATTTATTTGTGACATTAATGTATGATCATAGGTGATCAAATACTGTTCTTTTTTTAAAAATATATACTTTAAGTTCTGGGGTACATGTGTAAATCATACAGGTTTGTTAATAGGTATACCTGTGCCATGGTGGTGCTTTGCTGCATCCATCACCCCATCATCTACATTTGATATTTCTCCTAATGCCATCCCTCCCCAATCATCCCACCCCCTGATATTCCTCCCCTAGCTACCACCCCCCAGGCCCTGATGTGTGATGTTTCTCTCCCTGTATTTGTGTGTTCTCATTGCTCAACACCCACTTATGAGTGAGAACATGAGGTGTTTAGTTTTCTGTTCTTGTATCAGTTTGCTGAGAATGATAGTTTCCAGTTTCAACCATATTCCTGCCAAGGACATGAATTCATCCTTTTTTATGGCTGCATAAACATTGTTCTTTATATCCCTTCTGTTTATAATTCCTCAGTTAATTAGCAAAATGGTCTTGAACAAAACCAAGGACTCCAAAAAGGGACAATAATAAGCAAGACTAGCCTGCAGCAATTTATGTAAATCTTTCCTAAGGAAGAAAAAATAATTGAGAGAAATAACACTTTAGGAACATGTAGTGTGGCCTTTAAATGGTCACAGCAACTATGTAATTTTGACAAGCACAGTAAAATGTTTATTGTCAGTGGAACTGGAGTTTGGGGGTAGAACTGCCAATTTCATTTTAGGTTTTCTTTCCTCTCTGTCTCTCTTTCAACCTATACAAGTTGAAATTTTTTTAAATATTTATTTTATTTTTCTAACTAAATGATTAGTGTTTAATGCCCCACTTTCAGGTTTTTTTTCTTCTAGCTAAGCAATCCAGGGACAACTTTCAATTTACAATCTTATCATGAAATTTTTTAAGCTGATTATTCTAATAAGCACTTTACCAGTTCCCCCAAGGATTTTTGCAACCACCTCAAGCTTTTTACATTTTCCATTTAAACTTTACTTATTACCTGACCTATTGCGTAAATTTCTGAAACTTCCCTCTTCCTGCCTGTGTGTTATGGGGGAATGGGTGGAGTGAAAATGTTATTTCTCCTTTGAGCATACAGTATCTAGTTTACATATGAGCAACTTTTGACTTTCAGCTGAAATTCTTACTATTAGCCTGGAAAATTATGGTAAATCATTCATAATATTTTTAGTTTAAAAATATATATATTGTACAAAACTGAAAGAAACTTTTAAAGTGCAAATGCCTCCGTCATGTGACCAGGCAGTTTGGTATGAAAAATAATTCCAAAGAAGCTCATTCTACACCACTGAGACTTTGGTATACAGAGTTTTGCCTCCACTATAGTCCTTGTATTTAACCGTATAAATGTACATAATTATCAGCAGAATTATAAACTAAAGTCTTTTTATTGACTTTCAAAAACTTATCTCAATTTGCTTACACTTTGAATCTTCAGAAAATACAGAAAGACATATTTGGCTCTAAATACTTAATAAGCATTTACCTATAAATTCTAGTACTATAGTTCTCAAAATTAGTGTATGTAAGAATTACCAGAGTTGGTTTAGGTATACTTCCAGGATCCCCCACTTAGGAATTCTTATCAAAGAAGTCTAAGTGGGCCTAGTAATTTGTGTTTTTATTTTTAATATACACTCAAAGTGATTCTAATGAAAGTAGGAATAGGGCACTTTTGCCAAAAAAAAAAAAAAAATCCAGCCAAGAAATAGTAAGTTCAATGAGAAAAGGATCTAAGTAAACAGTTAAACAGTTGCCCTAATGTTCTCTTTTCTCTACAAATGAAATGACAAGATAAAATAGTTGATAAAAACAACTCTTTTATATGGATTCTTCAGGTACTTTTCCTCTGGATTGCATGTGAAATTAACAGTAGTATACTTGAAAAGAAATTTAAATGCACTTTACTAGATTTTCCTAACAACGCACGTTTTATAGCACAAGTTCATGAGAGCTATTAATTGCATTTGTGAATGCAAACTATGCACTTCAAACAAAATTTTTGCCTCATGCATTGATTTTAAAGTTATGATTTGTATACAAATAAGGGATTTAAGACTCATCTGCAGTAAGATCAAAGCTTGTAAGGGAGAGTTGTGTTGTCAGCATCATACATAAATATATTATACTTTCTCTTAGGGATAAAGCAACAAGAATATTTAATTGTTGCAAATTTGTGGGGGGAGCAGTGTATAATATATTATTTATTGGGACATTTCATGCCAGATTAAGCAACATCATAGTAATGCCAATGCCATTTAGAAGTTAAGGAATTATAATAAAACTCCTCAGAAGACAGATAATCAACAAAAATATTGATGTTTTATACCAGAACATTTCTTTGTTAAAAATTTAACCTTTCCTATAATTTTTTTCCATTAAACATCTAGATGAACCATATACTACAAAATAAAATTGTATTCTTTTGTAATGTAAATTAAGCCCAGATGTTTAAAAGACATTAAGAAAAGTAAATAACCCTACAAACCTTCTTATATTTTTTACTCAACAACAATATTTCCTACTTAAAAGTTTAGATACTGTTCGTGGCAGTAGACCAGAGATGCACTGAAATAAAAAATAATATGGGTACATTTTGAAGAGATATTAGAAAACATAAAAAATTTACATATCACGATTTATACAACAGAAAAGGGGCTTTGAACTATCTTGAATTTTAGAAGTGATCTTAAATTGCCACTTAGGTTGAGGAATCTGCTTTGTCCCTAATGCCCCACTCCAAAGAAGCAGTGAGAACAAAGAAGCCAGCATGCTGTTTACAGCAACCAACATAAATTGTGTTGGGAAAACAGACAAGCCTAGAATACGGAAAAAAGTTCCATAAAAATATGCCTGCAGAAATTTATTTCTTCTAATACAATAACATGTATCACATTATAAATATATATGCATACATATATTATGAAATATTTAAATTTGGGAGAGGTATATGGTTCTTAAAACAATCAATTAACAATTCTGGAGCTAAATAATTGTATCGGGAAAACGTCCTATATCTCCATCTCATTATCTTGTTTATGCTGTGTGAGTCTTAATGAAAATAGTAAAAAAAAAAAAAAAAATAGGTTTAATCTTTATTTTTGACTGTCTCAGCTTTACTTTTCAATTGTGCTTTATTCAAATAAAGTCTCCGATTATGAAAATCTGTGATATGCATGTCAAGTTTGAGATTCAGCATGAGATGATTATATCCTAATTTAGAGATAAAATTTTGTAGCTAATTGAAGAGCTTATAAAAAAACTTTATAAAATATAGTAAGAATTAAAAAAACAGAAAAACATTGGATTTAAAATTTTAAAGTAATAAGTTACATTTTGTATTCATGTATTTCTTTCCAGCTATTTCTTATTCCGTAGACTATTTATACAAAATCAACAAAATATTTAGATGAAATCAGAGTGAATCCTGTTTGCAAATCCTGCAGTTTGTTTCATACTTGTTCATTTATCCTCCAGATTCTATGCTACTGCTATTCCCACCATCTGAAATGCACCCTGCACATAATTCAGTCTAATTTAAACCTGGATCAAGGTCCATCATCAGTATATCAGCTCTTCTTTGGGCTCTTCACTTAGTCTATACTATAAAAGATGTCACCAAACTGCGTTAAGAAAGTCATGAGACCTAATCAAATATAGGCAAAATAAAATGTTTAAAAGAGGTGGGGATTCTATTATTAGCTTTCGATTAGTTAGCCATGCAACTTGTAACCATCTATCATATATCTGTTTATTTATTTTTAAACTAACGGTTACTGGAAGCTACGAGGCAGGTGCTATGCATAGCAAGAAAGATAACCTGCCAATTATCTTCAAAAAACATTTAGGAGTATAAAGACCTCGTATAGATTCTTCAATCAACAGTCAGAGAAGTTGAACTAGATTATTTCTGAACCCTTTTAAACTCTAATATTCTATACGTTCAGGGGCAGATCCCGTCCCGGTTTAGAGCAGTGCTTATAAATTTTAATTTGTCAGGAATTACCTAGGGATTTTGTTAAAATGAAAGTTCATATTTACAAGGTCTATGATGGACCTGACATGCTGAAATTTTTACAAGCTTCTAGTGCCGTGAAGCTATTCTGTATAAGTAATGGTAGATGTATGTCATTATACATTTGTCAAAATCCATAGAATTCACCAGACAAAAAGTGAACCCCAATATAAACTATGAATTTTAGTTAATAATAATGTATCAATATTAGTTCATCAAAATTAACTATATCACTGTAATGCAAGATATTAATAGGAAAAATTGGGTGAGGCTAAAGGATAATATGAGAATTCTACTTTTGGCTCAATTTTTCTATAAACCTAAAGCTTCTCACAAAATAAAGCCTGTTAATTTAAAAAAAAAAAAAAAAAAGGCAATGTTGCTTAAGTTTCTTATGGCAAATGTTCCAAGGTCTGTTATAGCTGAGGGTTTCATCCAGCAATTAATGAATGTAATAACTTTTTATGGTTCTCTTAGTGACATTATATTTTTAGGTGTATCCTGCTAAGTCACATTTTATTTAAAAAAAAATACATAACGTGTTAAAATCTCCAAAAGTTGAATAATTGTTATTTCAATGGAACCATTTATAAATAGAGTAACAAAATAAATCAACTCTGATTTTACATTTAAACTTCACTCTCCCTTCCTTAAAGTTAATATTTGCAGTGGGAGCTGGGCATTATGAAGTGGTCCCACAAAGTAGTTTCTTTTCTGATAATTAGAATTGAAGGTAGAATTTAATTATAGCAGTTAAATGTAGTTTCTCCAGCTATACTTTTTCTCAATATTATAGCTATATTTGACCTACTTTTCTAATTTTGAAAGCTTATTGGCTCACTTTGAGAGAAAAAGAAAAATGAGAAGTTTTAGGAACAGGAAGTTTAAAGAGAGTCCAGAGAAGCACACTCAGCAATTTTGCGGACTGCTGGTTTAAAGTGCCCTAATTTCTTAGCACTCTTATTTCCACATCGTCCAGACTGGTCTCACTCATGTAAACAACCACTCATTGCCTAACACTCACCATGTTCTGGGAATAAAACATAGGAGTTAGTGAACCACTAGTCAGTGAAACACTACTATGGGCTGCTATTCTTGGGTTACACGTATTCTACAATACCATGTTTGAGAGACCACTTTTTGTTTTGCATATTAGAAGCTAACATAAAAGAAGCTTAAGCTAGATAGAATAAAGAGACCCATTTTTATCTTCTCCCTATGCCTAAACTTTTCTATAATATTAGGAGAGTTGTCACCTAGAATTTTTTGCATATGTATTGCATAGCTGCAAAGAAATGTCATGGGCCTCATTATAGAAATATGACTACTCTAACTACAACCACTATGAATAAATTTTCCTTTTTATCATTAAGGTTGATATCTACTAAATCAATGGTTTTGAACCTTTAGTGTGCTTCAGAATCACCTGGAGAATTTTTTCAAAGCCATATTTCTGATATTCTGCATCTATGGGCATTCTGATTCTGTACGTCAGGGGCAGAGTTTATGAATTTGTATTTCTGACTAGCTTGTAGGAGATGTACTAGTGTTTTTCGCCTTCAGACCACAGTTTGAAAAAGCATATATTAAACCAAATAGTTGATAACAAACGCCACCAAAACTTCAAAGGATAAAAAGACTTTCAGATTAGGGGGAGGGTCCAGCTTAGGCCAATGTTTCAGTTAGAGTCAAGTATTTTTCCTGGAATCTTTTTACAAGAAAGCAGTGAAGGGGAGGAAAACTGCTTGACATTCAACATGTTTCACTGAAACTCAATTTTCTCTCAAACTTTTGCTGCACTAAAATTACAAATAACCCCTAGTGCACACTCTTTTGACTCTATAGATGCATCTACTTACCTATCTGTAAGGTGGATAGTATTTTCTGAGATAAATGTCACAGTCATTAATCTCTAAAATAGATGTTATATTTAGTTCTACCTTTCATCTTAGAAAAGAATGTATGAGAAAATGAAAAATGGGACATAGGTAACTGACTGTAGTTTCCACAGAGAACATGTGGTAAAATGATGATGAAATTTGTAGAATTTCTATTTGTATGTCCCATGGGGGGAAAATAATTTATAGCCCAAACTACTTCCCTGGAGCAAAAGACATAATATGTTCCATGCCAAAAACAGGGCATATTTTTTCTTCTTCTAGGTTTTCCATGTGAAATTGTAATGAATGTACTTGAACCAAGACAAAGTATTAAAAATGTAAAATAGAAAATCTTTATGCCTTGATAAAGAGGGTCATAAAACATTTCTGTTACATTAATGTTAATCACGTTATTGAGTGTATAAACAAAGTGTAAAAGATAATATTAAAGATATCATTGAAAATAAGGACTATTCTGAATGGGACAAATAAAACCTTTTCAATTTGTAAGAGCTGATGCTCGTTGTACTTATGTTATCTTAAAAATAAGTGTTGTATTTGTGTTTCAACTTTTTAAGACGAGGTAAAAATTGAGCGGGAATTCTGTGAACCACTGACCACCTAACAGCTTTGGTTTCACAGAAATTCACTTGCCATAGCATTAAGGGTAGATGCATAGTTTTTATTCTTATTGAAATAGCAGAAAATCAGAATTAATATACTCTTCACCCAAAGCACAGTTTGAATGCCTATTAATATTTCAGACTTAGTGATTAAAGGAATTTTTGAACTGAGGTGAAGATGAGATGCTATGAAATGATTTTGAGAAAAGGGGTATGCATCATTGAAGAATTTTAGGCTCCAAGACAGGCAGAGTCAAGGAATGTTAGTGAATTTTACCTCACGGAGGTCTGCTTGCTTTCAGTGCATTCTTTCTTATTATATACTCGAAATTTGTATTTGTTCCTGTTGTTAAAATTGGAGCAGTTAGTGTTGAAAAAGATCATCATTTGTTGCTTGTTGCTTTAATATATTTCTTTACACCAGTGTTCCTATTTTTAAGAGTGTAGACAATATTTAGGAATGAATTTAAATTATGGTTGTCATCTCTTCAAATTAATTATTTAAACTGTAGAAATTAATTCATGCAGAAGAATCAGTTTTCAAAGCCAAAGAAGGATAGGAAACATTTATTCTCTTATGTTTCATCTCAAGTTGAATATTGATTACTAAAAATTATTCTTTTGTGGCAAGTTTGCCACATGTCCTACAAATGTGCATGCAAACTGATTACCCACACCTGATGGTCCTGCATCTTTTCCTTTTAATCTCTGCTTCAGAACTTTTACAATTCAGCACATTATTTTTGCTTTGCTGATATGTACAGTGCTGTGTTTTGCTTCATTTACCATATTTACTCACATATTGTTCATTATTGAGTAATTGGCGTCTGTAGACTTTTGTATAGGTTAATTTGAATCGAGCAGCTTACAAAGCAAGAAAGAAAAGGGCAGCAATTATACAAGTAAATACAGAATTCAATTCTCTGTTTAACCAGTATGGTGGCACTAAGTATCAAAATGTGACATTTTCTGTTGCTATTGTTTCATAGAAAAAAGGGGAAAGAAAAATCTAGAAAGTTTGTTTGTACCTTACTCGTCGCTGATAATTTCAATTTTTATCTTCCTTGTTCTTTCTTGAAGTGATTGACATTGGAGTTCAATGCAGGTTTTGGTGTGAACATATATATTTTGTTTCCACATTTCAATTGAAGGGATTATTTAATTATGTATTATGATCTGCATATGTAAAAGTTTTAGATTGTGTATATAAATATACATGAACCACATTTGGATTGTAATTACAGTTATTAATAATTTTAAAGTTTTTATTTGCTAGAATGTCTAAAAAATCATTATTATCCTTGAAAGCAAGAAACAGGTTTAATTACTCATGGATAAAATAATGCATCAGTCTTTTAAAATACTTCCTTATTATAGCTGCTTTTAACCCTTATTTATTGAAGGGTTTAATGCATTGAACTTTAATGCAACTGTTCATATATAAAAATTTTTGCATATATGTATATATTTTAGAGACCATGTTGAAATGGGAGGCTTTCCTCACTCCCTTGTGGGTTGTGTGACTAGGGTGTGGCTCATTTATTCGGCTGGACTCAAACACCTTATGAGAGAGGGAGTACACAGGTGAGCAGGTACAGGAGCTGGGGCGAGTGCTTTGGAGCTCCAGCCCCATGGCAGTGTACGGGAGTGTTAGAATGTTCTTTTAGCCTGGCCATCTGGGGACAACTTAAGTGTTACACAGCTCAAGGAGAGTTAGTGTGACAGCCTTTTTGGGTTCCTGCATCCAGTGCATCCTGAATTCTTGTCCTGCATCCAGGAAAAATCAGGTCACATGGACTTGAAGAATGGTGACTGTGAGGATTGTATTGAGTGATGGAAGTGGCTTTCAGTAGGGTGGGGAACTGGAGAGGGTATGGAGTGGGAAGCTTATCTTTCCCTGGTGTTCGACCATCCTGCAGCAGATCTGTTCTCCATCCACCCCCAGACAAACTCCTCTTGATGTTCAGTAGCTTTCTCTCTTTTCTCCTTCTCTGATGCCAGACTCTGCTCCTCTGCCACTCTGCTGCTCTTCTTGTCATAGAGCCTGGGGCTTGGGGTTTATGTGGGCACATGATAGCAGGGGGCGTGGTGAGCTAATAGACATTATTTGGGCATGAAAACAAGAATTCCTGCTCTCATTTAGGGCTGCAGATCCAGGCTTGAGGGTGGGTTTCTCACCAGAGACCCTGTCCTCCAGCCTCCTGTCCATATCAATGTGACTAATTAATGAATCTTAGCTTATTTCTGTTTGAAAACAAAAGATAGGGAAGAATAATAATCCTGATGGGCCTATGCAGAATAATCTAGATTCCCTTCTGAGGCTATGGACTCAACCTACCCTAAAGCTCATGGTATTATGAATCTGCTAGCAAAGAAATAGAATGAAGTGAGTGGCTATTGAATGTCTGCCTCAATTAGCAACTTCTCTATTTGCAACATCACTCTTCTGGTTTCTGTGCTTGCCATTGCCCATAGACTGGTGTGGTCCCTCTAACATCTAAGAGCATGCACATCTCATTGTTGTGCATTCTCTCAGACTTAGTTTTATTTACTGAAGTTCAGATTTTGTTTATGAATCTAATTACACTGTAACCATTTACTTATGTCAACTTAAGAAGACTAGATGGGTCCCAAACAATTACTTTCTGAAAACTTTTACTTTATCTTCGCTGTCAGATTCAACTTTTGATTTTCATTTCCATAAACCTATAGTATCTTCTTGGACCCTCCTTCAACCCCTTTCTGTCCTGTCCTTTGGCATCCGATTCCTGATAAGAGTAAATCTGCTTTGCTACAAATTGGGTTTTTTAAAAAATGAAACGAACTTATCATTATTATTATAGTTAAAGGTATAAAATACTGTCAGTAAAGTAACACTACTGGGGAGATTTTTCTGAGAAATCCATTTTAAGTTTATTTCTGTAGAGAAATGTTCAAATAAATCAGTTTCACACACTTAAAATATTACTCATCAGAATCTTAAAGTAGTAATAGTAATTTGAAACTGGTTTGAGATTAAAATAATATTTATTTTTTATTATGGTGAAAACCATAGAGATAGTAGACTCTAAAAAACTTCTATTTGATAAAGAATATGTATGTATAGCTTATATATAAGCATACATAAGATATAAGATATATATAAGATAAGCATATGTATATAAGAAATATATGGTTATTATTTCTTAATTACAAATAAATAAATATCTTTTCTCTTTGAGGCCCCCCACCTTCCAACTTCCTGCCTGTATATTAATATGTAAAACTAAGCGTCTTAGTTGGCAAGTATTAGGACAGAGCTGAAATAAAGGGCTTTGGCTCTCCTGTAACATATTTCCAGCATCACCCCGATTGTTGGGTTCTAACTGGCTTCCTGAATGGTTTTTAACAGTATATGTCCACTGTTCAAGAAGAGTTGTTAGAGCCTCCTATGAAATGCTAACAGGAAAATTTGCTAATTACAACAAAAAGGTCTTAAATATTTTCAACATGTAATTGCTACTGTTTTCATTGAGCAAATGTCTTTTTCTCTTTTTTTTGACTTTCTGAATTAAAAAAAAAAAAGAGAAAAAGACATTTGCTCAATGAAAACAGTAGCAATTAAAATCTCTTTGATTTCATATGATTTCTAATGTTTAAAAATTACCATTTTTGTGACTAAATTGGTACTTACCAGCCTACATATACTGTTTTTATAAACTTTTTGGACACTAAGATATAATTAATTTCATATATATATTTATTTGTGTATACTAGCCTTAATATAATCATGTTTTGACATAATTTAATAAGATATTGATTCACCTAAGATTGCATTAACATGAACCTCAAGACTCAAGGATAGCACTACCAAAAGTGCTATAATGAAAAATGTAAAAATATAATTCATCTAAAATTTATCCAAATAAGAGAAATACACGTTTCATTAAGAAATAAATGAAAGAGGTCACAAACATATTCTATTTACTCAAAAGAGTAGTTAGTACATTTCTAATCAGTACCTTTGCCCTTTGCCCCATCTTCTCCATCATGCATGTTTAAACAAATTAATTCTAAATAGGAAGTGATATAGGGTTCAAAAGAGAATGTTCTGCTATAAATTATCAGACTTAATGATTCTCTCTTGGGAACAGTAATGGTTAGTCAAAAGAGCTGAAGCCGTAAAATGTTTTTATCTTGTTCACATGAGCTATTTTCAGCTCTTGTTTTCCTTTTATTTGTAGTCAGTGCATAGTAATTGTACATATTTGTGGGATTTACAATGATATTTCCATACATGTATACAATGTGTAATGATCGAATCAGAATAACTAACATATCCATCACCTCAAATACGTATTAATTTTGTGTGCCGCAAACATTCAAAATCTTATCTTTTTGAATGTACATAATAAATTATTTTTAACTATATTCCCCCTATGGCGCTATCAAACACTGGAAATTATTTCACATATCTAGCTATAATTATATATTCATTAACCAAACTCTCACTATCCACCCCTCTCAGCCATTTTTGTTTTATGTCACCAGGCACAGGCATAATGCAGCAATAAATCTTGATTTCAAACTATCTTTATATATATATATGTGCATATATATGTGCATATATATGTATATATACACATATATATACATATATATATATATATATGTATATATATATAGAGAGAGAGAGAGAGAGAGAGAGACAGAGACTGAGTCCTGCTTTTTCACAGGGGTTTGAGTGCAGTGTCGTGAACATGGCTCACTGCAGCCTCGATCTCTTAGGCTCAATCAATCCTCCTGCCTCAGCCTCCCATGAAGCTGAGAACACAGATGTGCACCATCACACACGGCTAATTTTTTGTAGAGAGGATCTTATTTTGTTTCCCTGGTTGATCTCCAACTGCTGGATGAAGAGACTCTACTGCCTCTGCCTCCCAAAGTGCAGGTATTACAGGCATGAGCCACTGAGCCCAGCCATTAAACCATCTTTTTAAAAAATATTGACGTATTCATTTACTTTTTTTTTTCCCATTTATTTATTTTATTGTATTTTAGGTTTTGGGGTACATGTGAAGAACATGCAAAATTGTTGCATAGGATTACTTTTTTAATTAAAAAATGCTTTTGTAGGTACACTGTAAGTGTTTATATTTATGGGGTACATGAGATGTTTTGATAGAGGCATGCAATAAAAAATGATCACATAATGGAGAATAGGGTATCCATCCCCTCAAGTATTTATTCTTTGTGTCACAAACAATCTTATTACATTCCTTTAGTTATTTTAAAATGTACAAGTCACTATCAACTATGGCCACCCAATTGTGCTTTCAAATACAGACTTTTAAGAATTTAGGGTAATAAAAATTTCTATATATTTCTGTAAAGTAGAAATCTGGGAAAAGATCTATGTTCACCTGCTTTAACAGGAACGTGAACATTGCTCCCCCAAAGAAATATGTTGACATGCTAAAATTATGAAAATGATAACTTGAGATTATATTTTTAATCCCTGATGACCTTCATGATTTTTTTCCGGAATCACGTCCATAAGTTGTAATAGGTCCTGTCTTTAAAAATTGAAATATTTCACCTTACTTATCAAATTATTTCTAAGAAAAAGGATTGATGAAATGTTTTCGTGTATATGACAAATTACTCTAAATTATATTTAATCTACAGAACCCTTGTTAGGAATCATTAACACCAACAAACATTTGTGTTGAAACATTACTCCGTGATATAGTGGAACTAAATAACAAGTGTGTAGCTACCGTTATTTGAAGGTAAATGCCAACATTTATGAGGAAACACAACTGACGAAATAGCTGGTCCAACAATTAGTCCAATAATTAAACTGGGTGGAATGTTGTAGCTGAATTTATTTTATGAATTAAAATTGTCTTCCAAGCAGTTAATGTTCACCAACCTCTTGTTCGTAATTTGTTTACTAGAGTCTAGATTTTTGAGAGGTTAAGCGTCTAGGATTTAGCTTCTTTTCAGAGTACAAAAGATAACAGCTGGCCCATGAATCCATGTAATAGTCTAAAAGTCAACGCTAGGTAATAATACCCTTTATGGAAGCAGTCAGTTTGAGTCATCACCTTCTGAATTCATTCTAAAACATGAGGAAATGACACAGCAGGTATTGTTTGTGTTTGAGATCCTTCATTTGTAATGTAACAGCTATATTATCAAATCATCCTGGGAAACTGCTGCTATCTTCCAGCAGTTTATGAAAGTCATAATAGTGCCAGCATTATCACCGACAAATAATCTATTTCATGCAAAAACTTCTGTCATCATTTTGAAGCAGTCTAAATTTCTATGTGTAGACTATTTAAAACACGTTCCTACTAATAGTTGCATTTTACTTTGATTAATTCCAACATTAAGGGAATAATTATTTTCAGTCCTTATAGATGAAACATGGAAATATTTGTTTTGTACATTGTGCAGCTACAACTTCAGTGGAATTGAAAGATTTGTGATATATCATTTAAAGCTAAGAAGAGTTGTTCCTAGTTAACTCAGGGATGGCTTTTGCTTTATTTCAACCATAGCTAGTCCTCTATTCTTTTAGTGCTGTTCCATAAATTATTTTTAAGTTGTCTTTTTCAAAATGTACCATAGTTAGTGTGGTGCTGGTTATTTCACTATGAACTGTTGAGTGCTTCCTCACATGAATTATATAATTCATATTGGCCAAAGGTGTGTGTATAATTTATACATAAATTGAAAACATTAAAAGGCGCATGGTAAAGCAGTTCATGAAAAATACACATACTTGAACTTAAATAGCCAGTAATAGCTAAACTACTTTTTCTTCAAAGGTAAAAATATAAAAATTGAATATGTACTTATATTCCCATAGGGGAATATGTATTATATAAAATGAGTTGAAAGGTATGTATGTGTCAGTCTCCACCCATTATTCATTTCCTCTTGAACCCGTGCATTTTTTTACACTCTTTTATCACTTTAGGTTACTTAGAATATTGATAATATCAGGAACGACTAAGAAAACTTAATCAAGGCATTTACCCTATTTCTTGAGGTGAAAATCATTTTCAGGCCCATTAATAGTAGTTAAATTTTCTGATCAATGCTTTAAACATAGACTTAGAAAAAATATTCCTTTGGCATAAAATGTTTTGGTTTTAGTTTAATTGACTCTAGTTTGGCAATAACGTATCATCTGAATTTTGAAAAATCTTCATTTGAAAGTTCGGTGAATGTTTCATTCTGCTATGGAGGCAGCAAATAAATAATGATAAGTTCTTGTATATGCTATTAGAAGAATGGGTCTGTGTTCTGACTCTATCATGTTCTAGCTGTGTTCTATTAAAACGGTCAAATAATCTGTACTGGTCAATTTCATCATTTTTATCAGTATCACTTTCATAGTATTCTTATATGATGCAATAATACAATATATGTTAGAAAGCATTTTATGCCTCACATGATGAAATCAATTGCATTCTTACTACTTATGCTATGCAATGCTACATGCTAAAAGAGTAAGGCACAATCATTGCCTCAAAAGGAATAAATATGAGCAATCAACTGGTATAGGGTTTTAATCACATATTGTTAAATACGATATGTATTATTTTTATTTACTATAAACTTAGATGAGTCATGTTAACCTTTCATTTAATGCAAGTTCTTCTTCTTCTATAAAATGAAATGGTTGATTGTATTCGTGGCATGAACTCAGGTTTAAATATTCTTTATTATTTGCTTCATAATAGTTAATATCTACTAATTGGCAAATGAGTAGATATTGCCAAACACTGGGATACTCACTAGAAATAAAAAGATAAATGATAAATTCCCTACATTCCCACAATAAAATGGAGGAGATTGGATATATTACAGAACGATTAGAATCTAGGACAAATATTAGCAAATTACATCCTTTGGTCATATCTGACCCACTGCTTATTTGTGATGTGTTGAGAGCAAAGAATGGCTTTTATATTTTAAAACATGAAATGTTAAAAAATTATTTCTGAGAAAATAGTTGCTCATCTTGTCTTACAAACACTAAAATATTTACTATCTTGCTTTTTTTTAAAGAAAATGTATGCTGAGTTCTGATTTAAAATGGTGGTCAAAGTGAACAAATTATGCATAGTTTGCTTTGTAAAGAACAGGATTAGATGGTGAAATTTTGAAGAAACACATGATGGATCATGAAATGTGAATCATGTATAGATAGGAGTTAGCTAGTTAGGAGTGCGTGTGCATGTGATATGTTACGAAGGAAGAAAAAAGAACATTATGAAAATAAGCATGGACAAGGTCATGAAATTGAAGGTAAGGACAAGTCCACATAACTGCAGGTACTTCACAAAGACTGGGATACAGATCCTTTTATATCTTGCCTAGGATATTTAAGTAAAATCCTCCAGTGGAAAAGTCATGGACAAAACAGTTATGATCTTTTTTTTTTTAGAAGGAACCACTCTGAAGACAGTAAGAGTATTGACTCATAAAAGGAGGCTGGGCACAAGGGCTCAGGATGCCTGTAAGCCCAGTGATTTGGGAGGCTGAGGTGGAAGTATTGACTGAGCCCCAGAGTTAGAGGTTACAGTGATCTATCATTGCACCACTGCACTCCTGCCTGGGTGACAGAGCAAGACCTTGTCTAAAAATAATAATTATTATATTGGAAGTGGATGCAGAGATCATTAGGAGAACTATTTGTGTAATTCTAACCAAGAATTGTGAATAAGAAGAGAGAGGGGAGCGGGGGAGGAAAAGGGAGAGAAAGAGAGGAGAAAGAGAAAAGAAAGAGGGATGGGGCATGGGAGAGATAGTAACTAGAAGACAGAGAAATAATACATTTGGAAGTTAGGATATACACTTCTTGTTGTACTTTTGTGACAGTAGAAGGGGCTTGATCTAAAAACTCTATCTGGTAAGAATACATGCAAAGTTAAGGAGAAGGGGTCTTGAGGGTAGACAGCATTTTCAAGAGTTTGGCCTATTAAAGGAGAAGAAGGTACTAGCTAAGACAAGGTGATGCTTCCTCAAACATAAAATAGAAGTGATGTGATTATTGGGTTTTCAAGAAGATTGTGTTACTTAAAGTCGTGAGCCCCTGAGCATGACCTAGTCAATGACAGACCTCTTATACAATGGTCGTCTCATAAGATCATAGTATCACATTTTTACTGTACCTTTTCTATGTATCTATTAGATACACAAATTCTTATCATTGCGTTACACTTGCCTGCAATGTTCAGTACAACAACATATTTCACAGGTTCGTAACCTAGAAGCAGTAGGCTATACCAGACAGAGTAGGTAGGTGTGAGGTAGGCTATGCTATCTAGGTTTATGTAAGGACACTCTAGGATGTTTGCACAACCTCAGAACTGCCTAACGGTACATTTTTCAGAATATATACCTGTTGGGATAAGCAACGCATGACTATAATTTCAAGTGGTTTGGACTGTGCCTAATAAATAAGAGCTAAATTAATATTAGCTGTTTTTACCTCATTGGATAAGTTGCAGAAACCAAATCTCCTACTTTGCAAAATTAGGATAACAACACCTATCTTTAGGGTTTTCAGGGAAATGTTTCTAAATAACCTACATCACAAGATTGGTGCTCAATTAGTGTAGCTGCATATGTACATGCTGAGAGGAAGAGTCAGATGTGCTAAAAGCACAGTGAAGGGGCAAACTCATGACAGAGTGGTTGACATAAAAAGGACCCTGAGGAGATGGAAGGATTTATTTGGAGCCTAAACAAGGTGAATGGAAAGAAATGTGGTTACTGATGATGATAATTTATCCCTAAGTGCAGGAAGTTAAGTTTGTTTGCTCAGAGTCAGAAGGGGTTGTAGGTGGAAAGTTTGTTACTGAAATTTTGAAAAGGCTGTTGAGTGGGGAAAAAGAAAATAAAATGACTTTTGAGCCAGCTGCAGCTGAGTTTAAACACCATGGTCTTGTGTTTAATTGCGTAGTGCTGTTTTTTTGCTTTTTGTTTTTTTCCAGCCATGCTCTTTCTTCAGTCTAAATGAATAAATGAAGAGGTGAGGTTTTATGGAGTAGGCTAGGAGAGGTGGAGTCAGCTCCTAACTTGAAGCAGTATTGACATGTTGATGACATAATGTCTTGAATGGGAATAAAACAATGCCTAAAAGTGGCTTTCCTAAAACTGGGAGAACAAAAGACATTGGAAAGAAACAAAAGAGATTGAAAAATAACAAAAGAGATTGGAAGACTCTGAATTGGAAGAACATGGATGCTGGCAAAGAAGGAGTGAGAGACCCAGAAGGACTTGGCCCAATCACTTGTAATTTCTAATACACATTTAGAAGTATCAGTCCATGCTGCCTGTGACATCTTCTAGACACAGCCATGGAAATGGGATGCTAACGTCGTCAGTGAGTTGTGTCGAAAGAAATACACAGAGCGCGGTGGCTGACGCCTATAATCCCAGCACTTTGGGAGTCCAAGGCGGGTGGATCACGAGGTCAAGAGATCGAGACCATCCTGGTCAACATGGTGAAACCCCGTCTCTACTAAAAATACAAAAATTAGCTGG
>NW_016107483.1:3411078-3429434 GCF_001604975.1 Cebus imitator | reverse complement strand
AGCAAGCAGAAGCCTGAGCAGTGACAGAAGGAGGGAGCCGCCAAATAACTGAGGAGCCTGTCTTTCGGAAAAGGTTCAAGAATTTCTGCAGAAATTACTAGTTTTGAGTACATAAAGAAAATTTGTAAGTGAGTCCCTCCACCCTCAAATTGTGGAAAAGTTTTAAGTGGTTGAAGTTTATTGTCATTTCCAATTCTGAAAGGCTATGCTAATCATAATTGCAATTAGAGGTCTTTACTTCATACATTGGAGGAAGAGATGAAAATTATTTTTAATAGCAGTACCAGAAACTTAGTGTACATAAAACATCACCAACAGAGTGTGCTGAAAATACAAATTCTAGACTCCAGCCCTACAAATACTGGTTCTGGTGCTTTTGAAATGTCTGTAGCATTATACATTTTTTAAAAATCATTTTTCATAGCATTACATGCTTGCAAGGTACATCCTAATTTTGAATTGCATTCTCATAGGTAGTTGATAAGCTCATAAGCAGATATATAAACTAAGTTCTGAAATCTCTATTATCCTAACAGTTTCGTATTTATAGCCAAGGTCATAGTCATCTCATATCATTTAATATTTTTGACACTACCTAAGATGCTCCAACTTTAGTGTTTGCTATTCATTTGAGAAAGAAAAATACAACAATACAAAATTCTAAATACCCACAGTAAAATTTGTGGTATAGTTCATGCTATTTAGTTAGAAGTATGAAGTATTTAAGAATACATACATACATTCAGGATTTGCAAATTTAGATCATGGGTTAAAAGAAAAACATACATTTGTTTCTGAGTTCTCTCTTTTTTTCCTTAAGCAGGATTTTAAAGCTAATAAAATATTAAATATAGAATATAACGTTAAAATAACTAGCTATCCTTTGAAGTCCAAATTTAGCCAGTGCCTAGGGAATGTCAAATGACCTGCATAAATTGTTTTTCCAGACATCTGTATATAGTGATAATTTTAAATATATATATTCATTCATCTTTTTTAATGCAAGAAACGTATATGTGAACCTATATACGTGTGTGTATGTCTGTGTGTGAGCTTGTGTGTGTTCCTGCTTCAAATTGGCTGTTAAAATTACTTTTTTTTTTCCCTTGTAGTGGGAGAACAAACTCAGTTAGGAAAATCATTATAGATTGCCTCATTAGAGGATTCTTGAAATTGCTTGCTTGTGACTACCCGCCTGGAAAGCAATCTCTTGCTCCTTTGCCAGAGCATTGGAGAAGTAGGGGTTATTGAACTCTCTGTCAAGTAAGGGGCTAGCAAATAAGAGTGGGTTATGCGAGAGAAATCACACAAGTCCATTGTGAAGATGAATTCTGATTTACATATTGCCCCATAGACCCTGAGAAAGGAATTGTTTCCAATTATAGGTTGTATAGAAATATGGCTAGATTAACAATGTTTTTTTCTTTGAATAGTGGTTTAGAGCTACAAGTTTAACCTTCTCTCTGAATTGCATTATTTTGATGAATCAAAAGAGAACTTACACAGGAAATGATTCTTAGGATCATACCAGCACGCATACATCACAGCACTCAGAGATTATAACTTGAAGAGTATCTAATTCATTCTCCCTCTGGGTTCAAACATTTTGGATCCCTGAAGCTGGGTTTCATCCCTTAGCCTTTTTTTGTATTTCCATTGCCTACCATAATTTCTGACACCTATAGACAATCAGTAAATTTTTGTTTAAAAATTATGGTATATGTCAATGAATTTTAAATTTTGCCAAAATTATTCTTGGCTAATTTTTAGCAGGATCACTGTTATGAAGTTTTCCTAATATCCTCTAAAATTTGAATAAATTTTTCCCTACTCTTTTTAGTAGAAAGAAAAAATTTCTTGTATTCTTTATTAATACTTATTTTTTTAAGATTTTCATTAATTCTGCTTTTTTTAACAGCTACAATAAATGTGTAATTTAATTTTTACCATGTCAGTTTCTTAATTTGGTGATATGTTAGACTTCAATTATCCTGGTTTACTATTTTCATTTTTTCTTTTAAATGTGAGAGCACCAAGCTAAACATAGCACTCATTAACTTTTATTACCATTAGGATTCTCTGTCAAAAATTTGATATAAAACACATGCATTCATCTATCCATTCAATAAATATGTATTAAAAGACTATGATGTTTTATAAACTGTTACACACATTGGAAATACAGTTATAAAAAACCAAATTATTGCTTTATTTATCATATTACCTACGCTTTGAATTCTACACTCTTATGAAGAGTATTGACTGTCCAAATTATGTATTATTATTCTCTTTTGTTTTTATGCAGTGTCTCTTTAGTGTGCTTTTAAAGAAAATAAAACTTCATTCTACATATTTCTGATAATATTTAAAGTTAAAAGTCACTTCGAAGTCTAATTTTAATATTATCCTCTGAGATTGTAGCCACTGTATTTAATTTAGTATTCTCTAAAAACAAAAATAAAACCGCTGAGCCAGGATTCCTCAATCCTAAATTGCTTGCTCATGTTAATGTGACCCATTTAAAAGCTAAGTAACATCTCACTGTGTTGCTAAGTCTCTTTGACTGTGGTATGTTTTATTCGCTTAACATTAGAGACGATGTACAGTGAATATGAAGAGTTGCTAGAATATAATGATTGCTGATAACTAGCCAGTAACTTATATTTGAAAATAATTTATGTTTTGTTTTATCGTTTTATTTTTTAAGTGCTGTTCTCAATCAGTTATTCAAAATAAATGTTGACAATGTAAGTTACTTACTGTTCATACAATTTATTCAATAGCCAGTCCATATGCCATTTTTTGCCTATGATTTTTAGGTTTCCAACATGCATTTGTGATATGAAAGAGCTGAAAAGCTTGGGCTTTCAATTAGGCCAACCCAGATTTCAAGAACTCCTTAATTTTGTAGCAGTGTGACCTTGGGCAAGTTTTAACTTTTCTGATTCTCAGTGCCTTTACCTGTCATAAAACACCACCTACCTCATTCCCTCATAGGACAAGTTTTTTTCTTTTCACTGTGTTTGGCATACCGTCAAGGCTAAATAAATGTTAGAGGTGGTATTTGAAGCTCCTATATTTTAACTCATTTAATATATTATGTTTTGTGAGCAAGTGAATTCTTTAGTTCTTTTTTTCCTTCCTTCCTTCCCTCCCTCCTTCCTTCCCTCCCTCCCTCCTTTCTTCCTTTCCTCCCTCCTTCCTTCCTTCCCTCCCTCCCTCCTTCCTTCCTTCCTTCTCCTCCTCCTCCTCTTCTTCTTCCTCCTCCTCCTCTTCTTCTTCTTCTTCTTCTTCTTCTCTCTCTCTTCCTCCCTCTCTCTCTCTTCCTCCCTCTCTCTCTCTCTTCCTCCCTCTCTCTCTTCCTCCCTCTCTCTCTCTTCCTCCCTCTCTCTCTCACTCTCTCTCTCTCTCCCCTCCTCACTCTCTCTCTCTCAAGCTTCTCTGAATACAGTGGCTGGGTTACAGCTCACTGCAGCATCAACTTCCCAGGCTCAAAGGAACCTCTCAATTCAGCCTGCTGAGTACCTGGGATCATACACACGTACCACAACACCTTCTTAAATGTGATTTCTTTCAGTCCGGTAGTACTATTGAAGAGTAATGAGGAAACTCATTTCCACTTAAAGTAATGAGAAGATAATGTGCAATTAAATTAGAAAACTATGGAGAGCCTTGGGAACTTCATGATTAGGTTGGGCCAGATAGAAGTAAGCAACATACTTTTATTTTTCCAGTTCAGAGTCTGAAGCCTGATGAAGTGTAGATAACTAAAACACACAAAGATGAATTTGAAAAAAAAAATTCAAAAGACAGGAATGAAAATGAAAAAAATTTATTTGGTAAACCAAATGTACTATGTGGTTTCTTGCAGCATGCTGATTAGAAGTTCTGAAGTTGTGTTTGTGTGTGTGTGTTTGCGCACGTGTGTGCGCATGTGTGCTTCTTTTATGCTGGAGAAACTGAGAAAATTTGATGACTTGGTACATGTTCTTTAAACCTGGCTTCAAATAGGGTTTTAGAAGAATAGAAAAAACTTTTTATTTTGTCTTTGAACATGTTTCCAGTAAAATATATAGATATATTTATGTATAATATACATATACATGTACGCATACATATGTGGTATATGTGTAAATAAGCTATCAGCATCCTCCTAAAGCACTGTTCCAAAGAGTACATTATATCAAACATGGGTATATATCATGTGATTACAGTTTCACTGAAACAACAAATATTATTCAACTAAAGCTTCGTTTAAAAATTATTATATCAACACTTTTCCCACAAATTTTTCTTTGAAACATAAATATTTAAAACAAATTTGTTTATTTTGAAATAAACCAGATGAAATTTGAAAATGAAAGTAAACATTCTATAAATCAAACACTTTAAACATTTTTATCTTAGCAATTTTAAGTTTACAGCAAAAATGAGCAGAAGGTGCTCAGATTTCCCATATACTCACTGCCTTCACACACATATAGCCTCTCCCATTATTAATATCCTTCACCAAAGTGGTACATTTGTTAAAATTGATGAACCTACACTGGCACATCATTGTCACCTATAGTGAATAGTTTACACTTCGCTCTTGGTATTTTACATCTACGAGTTTGGATAAATACGTTGAATGTATTCATCATATAGGATCATGTAGAATATTTTCAGTCTTAAAAATCTTTCTTCTGCCTATTCAATCCTTCCTCTCCTCTAGTCCCTGGCAACCACTGATCTTTTTACTACTGTCTTTATAGTTTTGCCTTTTCCAGAATGTCATGCAGTTGGAATCATACAGTATGTAGCCTTTTCACGTTGGCTTCTTTCACTTAGAAATATGCATTTAAGTTTCCTCTATGTCTTTTCATGCCTTGATAGATCATTCCTTTTTTTCTTTTTCTTTTTCTTACTTTTTTTTTTCTTTTTTGAGATGAAGTTTCACTCTGTTGCCAGGCTGGAGTGTAGTGGTGCAATCTTGGCTCACTGCAACCTCTGCCTCCTGGGTTCAAGAGATTCCCTTGCCTCAGCCTCCCGAGTAGCTGGGACTACAGGCACTCACCACCACGCCCAGCTAATTTTTTTGTGTTTTAGTAGAGACAGGGTTTCAACATGTTGGCCAGGATTGTCTCCACTTCCTGACATTGTGATCCACCTGCCTCAGCCTTCCACAGTGCTGGGATTACAGGCGTGAGCCACCGCACCTGGCAGATAGCTCATTTCTTTTTAATGCTGGCTAATATTCCATTGTCTGGATGTATCATAGTTTATCCATTAACTTACTGAATACTGAAGGACAGCTTGATTGCTTCTAAGATTTGGCAATGATGAATAAATTTTCTATAAACACCTGTGTGCAAGTTTATGAGTGCACACACCTTTTAACTCCTGTGAGTTAATGCCAAGAAGTGTGTTTGCTGGCTCATATAATAAGAGGATGTTTCCCTTTTTAAGAAACTGCCAACATGTCTTCCAAAGTAGCTATGCCACATTGCATTCCCATCTGCATTGAAGGAGTGTTGTGTTGTTCCGCATCTTTAGCAGCATTTGGTGTTGTCAGTGGTCTGTATTTTGACCATTCTAAGAGGTATGTAATGGTATATCACTGTTGTTTTAATTTAAATTTCACTGATGGCGTATGTGTTGGAGTATCTTTTAACATGCTTATTTTCCATCTACATATCCAGCATATTTTTCTTTAATAAATATTATTATTTAAATGTATTTAAATAAAGGGCTGTGGAAATCCCTGTTAACTAAATGAGATTCATGCTTCCGTAAATCAGAACCTTCATGTTAGCCTGCCCATGTATCAGACACTTCTAGTTCCTTTTTTAAAATATAAAACTTCATCAGAAACAACTCATAGAAATGTTTTCTTCTTTTTAACTCTTAATATATTTATTTATATCACTATTTTGTTATAGGTACATATTGACTTTTAAATAAAATTTCATTGTTTTCTGATTATAAAAAGAAAACATTATCATTAGAGAAAGGTAGACTGAAGAAAAGAAAAAAAAAACACTTGTTACCTTATTATGCAAAGTATTAACAACTCTCACAAGCGTCCTACAATTATTGTATTGAAAATTCTGGTTAATGCTGTGATATATTTATCGGTATATTCACCTTCAGTACGTTCTCGACAATAGAAGAAGTAATGTGATTGGAACAGAAAAAATAGATAATTTTGAATTCTCATTTATTTATTGCTTACTATCAGTCTTTGATCATATTTCTAATCACTGAAAAACTATCAAAAATACTTTATTCCCAAATTTATACCGTGATCTTAACAAAAATTATTTACTTGTCTTTGTATTTTAAGACATGTAATTCATTTCCAGTACTTTCTTTTCATAGAGTAGATAATACTGCAAAGGAAATCTTTAAATATAGATCATTATCTACATCTTAGGCCTGTTGGGCTCCAAGTACTGGTGTTTAAAAAAACACATTTGATAATTTTGTATATGTGTAAAGAGTAGATGTATACATTCTTTGACAATGGACCTAACGAAAGTTATAGTTAATGATTCCCTCATGTAGGCAACCATAGATTTTCACTCCTGTCCAATTTCTAAGAAAAAAGAGTGACAGTTAAGTGTTTTTTATCATATTTGTTAAATAAATATTTAAGCATTTTGTTATTTAGGGCAAATGTTTAATTCTTATATGGGCAGTATATGTAAAAATAGTCATAAATGTCACATTCATAGATCTTTTCCTTTTCTTCCTTTCTTTTTATCTTTTCTCTCTTTTGAGATAGGGTCTCACTCTGTTACTCAGGGTGGTCTGCAGAGGCACAATCACAGCTCACTGTAGCCTCAAACTACTTGGCTCAAGTGATCCTCCTGTGGTAGTCTACCATGTGCCTGGGACTACAGGCATGAGCCACTGTGTATGGATAATTTTTATTTATTTATTTTTATTTTTTGTAGAAACAGGCTCTCACTATGTTACCCAGACTGGTCTTCACCTCTTGGACTCAAATGATTATCTTGCCTCAGCCTCCCAAAGTACTGGGATTACAGGTGTGAGCCACCATGCCTGGCTTAATTTTATGTCTTGATAAATATGATTGTATTTTAACATCTGCTGTTCACAGAGATAGAGCTCAACAGATAATTATTATGTAGCTGGAATTCAAAATGAGTTTTGGGAAATGTATTTTGAAAGGATAGAAAAACATTCACATGTAACTTAATAATGATTTAATGTTTGACTGAAACTGGTTTAATGTAAATGAATTTACTGTTATTTATGAGTTAGAAACAAATTCTTCTATTTTTTGTTAAATAAATTTTCTATGTAATATTGAAACTGATGATTTAGCAGAAAGTCAGTATATTTTAATCACACTAATTCTTTAAGCCAAAATTAGTGCAGCCAGTTAACTCAACCAATAGTTTCATCAACCAGTATGCCATGCGTTTTGGGCCACTTGATTTCCCCTAAAGTCATCATGGACTAGCCCTAAAATCTTGATAGATTTTATACAAATAAAGGATAGTTGCTAAAAAGGACCAGGCGTAATGGTATTTGCATCCTGAAAATTTTCTATAAAGAATATTCAGTTATCAGGTACATTAAATAGAAGATTAAAGCAATTTAAAATCTGACTGAAAGACATCTTCCTACCTGTATAATGTAAAAACAAGATGAGTTTATTTAATGTAAAACATTCTTATAAATCAAAGCAGTTATTTCATTTTGATACATTACTTTTGGATTAATATTCCTAATAAAAGTTCATTAGGAGAATTGCATACATGGGATATATTTTAGATTAAAGGGCAAGATTAGTATGCTGCAATTATAAGATAGAATATCTTAGAGTAAATGTATTTTGTATGGCTTTTTCAAAATGAGCTCCCTCTAAATTCAGGAGTGGCTGAAGCAGAAAAGATAGCAGAAGTGCATAAACTTGTGGCTACTTTATATCAGATCCCTTGATCTACTTCCCAATTCAAAGAAGGTGTTTTTTCATTTTAGTCATAATTAGGAAACGTGATTACTACGTAACAGTAAAATCAGAGATGAAACGCACCCCACGTCATTCTTCAGTCTCTCATTTCCCTTCAGAACAGGCAGTTTTAACATCTCCAGACCTCAGGTATATGACTGTAAAGTTAGTAGGTTGAACTGGGCCTCTTTTAGGAATTATTTTATCTAAAATTTTATGGACCTACATTACAAAAGCAAGTGAGTATAAAAGTCTATTTGAAGAGACAGCTATGTGTAACAAATACATGACAAGGTGGGAATCCAGGTCACTTTGACATTGAAACATTTTGACCTTACATCTCAGTGTGGTCACATTTAAATGATGGTCTCCAAGGTTTATTTCTTGTCTAACACCCAAGATGATAACATAAACATTTGGTTTATTATGGGGGAAAAGGAACTATGTGACTTTTGTGCAATGACAGTGTATAACATGGTTTTTCATCATTTTAAAAAGGTATTATCATGGCTCACATCTGTAATCCCAGCACTTTGGGAGGCCGAGGTGGGCGGATCACCTGAAGTCAGGAGTTCAAGTCCAGCATGGCCAACATGTTGAAAACCCATCTCTACAGAAATACAAAAATTATCCAGGCATGATGGTGGATGCCTGTAATACCAGCTATTTGGGAGGTTGAGACAGATGAATCTCTTGAACCCCAGAGGCAGAGTTTGCAGTGAGCTGACATACAGCCATTGTACTCCAAAAACAATTAAAAAGGCAATTATCTTTATAATACTAATATTATACATATTAGATGTTTTTCTTTTTTAATATACATAAACACATAACCACAATTTTCACATGTATTCATGTTATTTCATGTATTTTACAGTCTTCAATGTTTTCATGCTTGGATTTTATATTCCTATCTTTTAGGTGACTAATAACTTTCATAGTAATTAAACACTCAGTTTTTACTATTACGTTATTAACAAAATGAATATTATTAGAAACAGTCTAATACATAATGCCACTTAACATGATCATTAAGATTTATGGATTGATACATTTTTCACATTACTGTTTAAAATTGTATGCTTGTAATTAAAATTTTTGTCAATATTATAAATATAATATTTATAACAGTGTTTTTCTGTACTAATGTCAGTATTTGATGAAATCAATATCTATGAAATGCTTCATATTTTTGGTTGATTTTTATATGGCACAGAGTCATATTTGAAATATAATCTACCATATTTCCTTTTCCTCATCTTTATTTTTGGCTAACACTGCTCAGAAAGATAAATATGAAATTGATTTTTATTCTTCTTATTAACATTATGGATTTATAATCTTGATCCCAAATCACCCAAATATGACAGTATTGCCTAAGCTCCAGAAAAATACAAACAACCACATACCTCAAAAATATTTTTACAAAGGCAACATCTTCCTTGTAGAATGGCATAGTGGTGGCAAGAAGATAATTACATGTGAAAGAAATGATGTAGCTTAACTTGAATAGGGTGGGAAGTTATGGCAGGTGGTGACAGAAATACATGAAGAACCACATGAAATTGATTTTTTAAAAAAACTTTAAACAATGCATAATTGAGAGGAGTGATAAAAGAAAAAATATGAGGAAGTAAAGAACAAAGAGGAGAGGCCGAATTGTATGCAGAAGAACAATAAATTAGCTAAAAATTTATTCTGCTGTCCGCAACCCCCACTCCTACAATTCCCATCCTCCTGTCCTGCTCGATTTTTATGATAGCATCTGTGACCATATAGCGTATATTTGACTTGTTTTCTATATTATATGACTCTGAACTTTAGAAAATAAGCACCATGAATGTTAGAATTTTGGTCAGTCTAGCTCCAGCCATATAGCCCTTATTAAACAGTTCCTTGAACAAGTTTGTTTAATTAATTAATTAATATAAGGCAATGAGGAAGAAAATATATACTGTCTGTCCAGTGGGGGTTGTAGTCTAGCACAGTAAATATTCTCATCATATTCCTGTTGAATCTGAGTGAGTAGATATAAATTTTCAGAACAATGTTTAGGGCATAATAAAGACTATGGAAGTGTTTATTATCAGTATTATAAACCTCAAACTATCATCAATATCATCATTATCATGATTATAACTGTTATTAAATGAGTACATATACTGTGTATGTAGTTCCAGCAGCAACCCTGTAAAAAGGCAGTTTTTAGTATCTTTCTTTTGTTGATGAGTAAACCTAAATTTAGAGAATTTCAATGACTTCTAAGTAACAGAGCTAGTGTGCTATAAAGTTAAAATGCAAATTTTAAACTCCCTGCATGTAATGCTTAAATTTTTTCAATATACTAGGCTGACTTGCCATTAAGGGTGGCATAGAAATATTTTAACTTACTAATAAAATACTATATGTAATACATAGACATGAATTTGTATTTAAGTTGTATCAATTGTGCCATGGATGTGAAATGTAATCCAGTGAAGTTCTTAAAATGTAGTTTGTGAAATGAGATCTAAATGTATTGTTTGTAATGAGATGAAGTAGATTAAATATATTGTTGTATAAAAATGTAATATGTGCATTTATAAGTCAGTGAGAATTTGATTTGATTAATATTTTTCAAAAACCAATAAGAAATATGGTTTCTTGCCTTCAGGAAGTTGCATTACTTATCTATGTATTTATCCTATCAATAAGCATTTATTAAATGCCTAAAATGAATTCTGAATTTTGGAAATAAGAAGAAAACATAAAAGAAACTTCCATCTCAAGGAATTAATAGTGGGTGGGAGAAAAGTAAAGAGATGATTACTCTGCAATTTGATAAAGGCTATAACTGAAGTATGAACAGAGTGCAATTAGAGAACCAGCTGTCTTTTTAGAAAAGGTGACTGTAAGTTGAGGATTTTAAAAAGCCAACTAGAAGAAAGGGAATAAATCTTCTTTTGAAACAAAATAAAACTGTCCATGCAATATACTACAAGTTTGTACTTTTTATTAGATTGTGTTGCTAATATACGCATCCTGAAAACTGCAGACCAGTTATCAAGCTTCTACAAATATTTTACAAATATTTATCTGATCTTAATGATTTCAGATAAGACGCATGCACACCAGGTAGTCATTAACTCCTGAGAGGTAAAACTCTTTTGCATTTTACTCTATGGTATAATTCTTGATACTTATTTTCTCTAGTAGACTGTAAATTTATTGAGAATGAATATTAGCTCCTTCTTCCCTTTTTTTTTTCTCAAGTCGTTACTGTCTTTATTACATGGTCTAAACACAGAAGATATTCATTGAGTGAATGAAAGAAAAATGAACTGTATTACTCAGTGATACAAAATAAAGGTGTAATCTGAGCCTGGGTATTAATAAAAATTTACAGAAGAGTTACGTATTTAGCAAAGTCTATAAGAAGACATAAAAATGACCCATAGTTGTACATTCAGAGTATTATTTATGTCACAGCAAGACGATGTTCAATAGCATCTTTCTGAATGATGAGTTCCTATGATTTCAGAAAATATTTCCTGTAGCACCATTTAAACACTGACTCCGGCAAAAAGTTAAACATTTACTCTGCTTTTCAGCTTTTCTTGTTTGAAAAAGAATTAGCATTTAAAGATAAAGATTAAAAGATTATTATAATATTTTATATATATATATTTTTTTGAGTTGGAGTTTCACTCTTGTTGCCGAGGCTGGAGTGCAATGGCCCAATCTCAGCTCACTGAAACATCTGCCTCTCAGGTTCAAGTGATTCTCCTGACTCAGTCCTCATTCCTGAGTAGCTGGAATTTCAGGCATGCACCACTATACCTGGCTAATTTTGTATTTTTAGTAGGGATGGGGTTTCTCCATGTTGGTCAGGCTGGTCTTGAACTCCTGACCTCAGGTGATCTGCTCACCTCAGCCTCCCAAAGTGCTGGGATTACAGGCATGAGTCACCGCACCCAGCCATTAAAGATTTTCAGTGCCTCTTCAGTCATGTTTATACATCATTATGGCAGCTAAATATTTAAATGACTTAAGCGCTCGCTCTCTCTCTCTCTCATATATTCAATGTAAAAATGCATATATATTTCAATGTTATAGTTATAATGCATATGGTAAGAAAATTTGAAAATATGCTTTGGATTGAATTTTTTTATTGCCATATTGGCCCCAGAAGAGTACCTCTATGATTCAAGGGAAAAGTGTCAAATATTAAGGACAAGTGCCACAAAACAGAAATCTACATCACCCTGGAAATTGTTCAGGTGACTTCAAGTGGATATATGGAATGTAAAATGTGAGCGAACATTTTAAATAATTCAGTTCTTGTCATTTACATTTGATATATTATAGTTTGTGATAGCCTTACTGTAATGCTAATTCTATACCAAATTAGTTGATTTTAAATTCCTTTCAGTATTTTCCTTCTGTTTAGCTTAATATTTCATTTGTTTATAATGTAGTTTAAAAGTAAGGTTGCATTGTGTAGAATCATAAAGCTTTGCAACTTATACATACAGGCAGTGGATTCTGTAGTCTACATGAAGAATGATAAAGCAATGGTTACCCTTCACTTTATTAATCTTGTTTATTAAGATTGCATTCTATCTACATCGCAAGTTGTGGCTGCAAAAAATTGCTTAAGCATTTACATTCTGCAAACATGCTCATGGAATTTTTATTACTTACATGTCCCTGTGCTGTGACTAGGCAAATGACATTTCACCGTACATCACAGACTGTTATACTGAATCAAAAACATTTCTGATTCAGAAGTCTCAAGGCTTTTAAATATTTGTGTTTAAAGAGATGAGATGAATACATTGTTTTTTTTTTTTTTTTTTTTTTTTTTTTTTTTTTTATTTTTTTTTTTTTTTTTTTTCATCTCCATGAAATCCTGGTTCAGGCTAAAATGTGCTAACTAATTACGTATTAGCCAATGTTTTTGACAGTGCAGTAATGATTCTTATTTGTCTTTACCTAAGACAAAGCAGAAATTGTATCAGATATCCTGAGCCTTTATATGTGGCAGACATCATCTGAAAGAAAGCCAATAAGCCAAACACCAAAAATTACAAGGTGATGATGATGGTTTAATTGCACATAATCCTAGCAAATACATCTCACTCCATTTTGTCAAATAGGTGTTTTTATAACTCTTAACAAAGATATTTAAATGGTTGTTCCGCACCATTTATCTTGTGTATGGATGTCATGGTTGTCTTCATGATTCTAAACAAACAATTGAAAAGTTTAAAAGTTCAATAAAATATGGCACTGTGGCAGTATGTGTAACTCACCAAACCTATGACTCTCTCTTTAGAGTCAGTGGATAGATTTTGTGCATGGGTGTGTGTGCAAATGTGTGTGTGTGTGTGCGTGTGTGTCTGTGTGTGTACATATAATGCCACATAATCATTTCTAAGTTTAAACAGGTATTACCTTGATAAAGTTATTTAATCATTTAATTTCCGTAGACACCAGTGGTCTAGTTTATTAAGCAAGATGGTTGGAGTACCTGAGTATTCAAATGTCTCCTCTCTTTAATAATAATAAACATTTGGCCGGGCTCAGTGGCGCACCCCAGTAATCCCTGTACTTTGGAAGGCTGAGGCGGGAGATCATGAGGTCAGGAGTTCCAGATCATTCTGGCTAACACTGTGAAACCCCATCTCTACTAAAAATATAAAAAAATGGCCAGGCGTGGTGGCAGGCACCTGTAGTCCCAGCTACTCAGGAGGTTGAGGCAGGATAATTTTTTGAACCTGAGGTGGAGGTGGCAGTGAGCTGAGATTGTGCAATCTCACTACAGCCAGGAGACAGAGGAAGACCCCATCCACTCGTGCACGCACACACACACACACACACACACACACACACAATGGAAAGAAATAAAAATTCTATAATTGCGTTATACCATCACTGTATATTCTCCTGGACATTTTGTAAATAAAGAGATACTTCAGTCTTCAGCATTTCATTTTAAAAGTTTTCATCAGACCCACAAAGTGCTATTAAGAAAAAAAAAACACAGCCTTTTATTTAAAGCCCTAAAAAAAATTCATGGAAGATAAAATTGGTCTATAATGATCTGGATGAAGGTTTGGTTATCTAAAGCCTAGCTTTTCCCAGTGAAATAGCTCCGGAAACTTTAGAAATTTTCCTTTTGTTAAGGCAGATTGCATTGGCATGAATTATCAATGTTTAAAGACACTTTTCTAGTATTTATACCATTTGGGGAATAATTAATTTGAATGAGATTTCCTTGAGTGTTAAATAGTTTTAAATTACAGAATAGTGGCATGACCTGAAGAGCTGATTGTACCAGGTCTTTTTCCCTGAAATATAAGGGTTTTTTTCCTGAGTTTTATTTCCTTCTTAGCACATAAAGCAGTACTACAACAAGCTCTTTACACTCAATATTGAATTTTTGTATCAAAACATTGACTTAAATATCATGTTTACATTAAAGTAAATGTGGAAAACAGACTATCAGTTCTTAAAATTTTCCTATTCCACAAGAATATTACAGGGTTAAGGAAACTTCACATGTCAAATAATCTAGATTTCTCATTCCACAGATAACAGAAAGAGATATACAAATGAATAAAGGCAGATGCCCATGGTCTCTCAGTGAGGTAGTGGTGACATTGATAATATACCTTTTTTATCCCAGTCCAGTGATCTTACTAGCTCATCAGTCTGCCTCACTTTCAATGGAAATTGGTTCCAGTGGTTTAATTTTCAAGTGAATACTTGCATTATGGATGGCAGGTGGAGGGCTTGGGATGTCAGAACAAGGTTAGAAACTAGGGAAACAGAACAAGACTGCAGAGTTGTTCCTATCAAAATAAATGAGCTGTTCTCCTGATTCCTGTGGGAAGAGCTGTTTCAATAAAACCAAAACTTCAAGTCAGCGAATAAAAACCTATCAACTAAAGGCAAACCCTGGCATAGTTGCATATTTGGACAGCATTATTTAAAGAACATGGTAAAACATCTGGAGTGATTTTATAAAAAAATAATTGTCACGTTATACTCTAATTTGCTTATCACATAAATACATTTCAACAAATAACTGAAATAATACATCAGCATATCCACTTGCTGGAATCGAGGGAAAGTTAATTGATTTGTTCCTATTTAATATGTTATTGCATATTAATACACATACACATAAATACACATACACGAGTTTCAATCTCAGTTACAGAAAATGATTTCAAACAATAGATTTAAGTCTAACATTCAAGATATCAACTAAATTAGAACGTTGAAAGTGCAGGATAAATAAATAATAAATCAATAAAACATAAATACAATAAATGCAATAAGTAAAATGTAGAATGAATGCTTCATTTTTATGAAATATTTTCATAAAATTTCATAAATATATTTTGAAATGAAAAATGTACATTTTCATAAATTTTTGTATTTAGCTGCTGTGAAATCTTATAATTTTCAAAAAAGTGTTAGAAAACTTCTAACTATACATTCACTGACTTTTTTATATAAGAAAATCATGTTTTATAAAAACATTACCTTTATTGATACTGACCAGTTATAAATTGAAACTTGCCTCACCAGAAAAGTATCAAATAAAGTAAAAACAGAATGAACTTCAAATTTAAACAGCTCTAGTTATGAACTCAGCCTAGGCTACTTTGTCAAGTTTCTTAATCTTGTTAAATCTTGGTTAAACATATCTAACTGGAGCAGTTTTATTTATTTATTTTTTATTTTTTCATATATATACATTATCATACTTTAGGTTCTGGGGGTACATGTGAAGAAATGCAGGATTGTTGCACAGGTACATACATGGCAATGTGGTTTGCTGTCTCCATTCCCATCACCTATATCTGGCATTTCTCTCCATGTTGTCCCTCCCCAACTTCCTGCCCCCCATTGTCCCTCCATTTCCCCCACCCCACAGACCTCAGTGTGTGGTGCTCCCCTACTTGTGTCCATGTGTTCTCATTGTTCTACACCCACCTATAAGTGAGAACATGAGGTGTTTGATTTTCTGTTCTTTTTTCAGTTTGCTGAGAATGATGGTTTCCAGTTTCATCCATGTCCCTACAAAAGACACAAACTCATCATTTTTTATGGATGCATTGTATTCCATGGTGTATATGTGCCAAAATTTCCCTGTCCAGTCTATCATCAATGAGCATTTGGGTTGCTTCCAAGTCTTTGCTATTGTAAACAGTGCTGCAATGAACATATGTGTACATGTGTCTTTATAATAGAATGATCTCAATGTGGTTTTGATTTGCATTTCTCTAATGACCAGTGATGATGAGCATTTTTTCATATGTTCATTGGCCTCATATATGTCTTCTTTTGAAAAGTGTCTGTTCATATTCTTTGCCCACTTTTGAATGGGTTTGTTTGTTTTCTTTCTTGTAAATCTGTTTTAGTTCTTTGTAGATTCTGGATATTAGCCCTTTGTTAGATAGGTAGATTGCAAAAATCTTTTCCCATTCTATGGGTTGCTGATTCATTCTAATGATTGTTTCTTTTGCAGCGCAGAAGCTCTGGAGTTTAATTAGATCCCATTTGTCTATTTTGGTTTCTGTTACCATTGCTTTTGGTGTTTTAGTCATGAAGTCCTTGCCTATGTCTATGTCCTGAATGGTTTTTCCTAGGTTTTCTTCTAGGGTTTCTATGGTGTTAGGTCTTATGTTTAAGTCTTTAACCCATCTGGAGCTAATTTTAGTGTAAGGTGTCAGAAAGGGGTCCAGTTTCTTCTTTCTGCACATGGCTGTCCAGTTTTCCCAATACCATTTATTAAACAGGAAATCCTTTTCCCATTGCTTGTTTTTGTCAGGTTTGTCAAAGATCAGATGGTTGTAGATGTGTGGTGGTGCCTCCAAGGCCTCTGTTCTGTTCTATTGGTCTATATCTCTGCTTTGGTATCAGTACCATGCTATTTTGATTACTGTAGCCTTGTAGTTTAGTTTGAAATCATGTAGCATGATGCCTCCAGCTTTGTTCTTTTTGCTTAGAATTGACTTGGCTATGCAGGCTCTCTTTTGGTTCCATATGAAGTTTAAGGTGTTTTTTTCCCAGTTCTGCGAAGAAGGTCATTGGTAGCTTGATGGGGATAGCACTGAATCTATAAATTCTTTGGGCAGTATGGACATTTTCACCATATTGATTCTTCCTAACCATGAGCATGGAATGTTTCTCCATCTGTTTGTGTCCTCTCTTATTTCATTGAGCAGTGGTTTGTAGTTCTCCTTGAAGAGGTCCTTTACATCCTTTGTTAGTTGTATTCCTAGTATTTTATTCTCTTTTTAGCAATTATGAATGGCAGTTCATTCTTGATTTGGCTCTCTTTAAGTCCGTTACTGGTGTATGGGAATGTTTGTGATTTTTGCATATTGATTTTTTTATCCTGAGACTTTGCTGAAGTTGCTTATCAGTTTCAGGAGATTTTGGGCTGAGACGATGGGGTCTTCTAAATATATAATCATGTTTTCTGCAAATAGAGACAATTTGACTTCCCCCTTTCCTAATTGAATACACTTTATTTCTTTTTCTTGCATGATTGCTCTGGCTAGAACTTCCAATATTATATTGAATATGAGTGGTGAGAGAGGGCATCCTTGTCTAGTGCCAGATTTCAAAGGGAATGCTTCCAGTTTTTGCCCATTCAATGTGATATTGGCTGTGGGTTCGTCATAAATAGCTTCTATTATTTTGAGATACGTCCTGTCGATATCTAGTTTATTGAGAGTTTTTATCATAAAGGGATGTTGAATTTTGTCAAAGGCCTTCTCTGCATCTATTGAGGTAATCATGTGGTTTTTGTCTTTGGTTCTGTTTAAAAGACACAGACTGGCAAATTGTATAAAAGTCAAAACCTATCTGTGTGCTGTATCCAGGAAACCCATCTCACATGCAGGGATACACATAGGTTCAAAATAAAGGGATGGAGGAAGATTTAACAAGCAAATGGAGAGCCAAAAAAAAGCAAGAGTAGCAATCCTAGTCTCTGATAAAATAGACTTTAAACCAAAAGAGATCAAAAGAGACAAAGAAGGGCATTACATAATGGTAAAAAGGATCAATGCAGAAGAGTTAAGGGTCCTAAATATATATGCACCCAATACAGGAGCACCCAGATACATAAAGCAACTTCGTAATGACTTACAAAGAGACCTAGACTTCCACACAATAATAGGTGTAGACTTTAACACTCCCCTGTCAGTATTGGACAGATCAACCAGACAGAAAATTAACAAGGATAACCAGAACATGAACTCAGACCTGGACCAACCAAACCTAATAGACATTTACAGAACTCTCCACCCTAAATCCACAGAATATACATTCTTCTCAGCACCACATCACACCTACTCTAAAATTGACCACATAATTGGAAGTAAAT
>NW_016107483.1:3408065-3410633 GCF_001604975.1 Cebus imitator | reverse complement strand
AGAGAGAAGAATCAAATAGATGCAATAAAAAACGATAAAGGGGATATCATCACAGATTCCACAGAAGTACAAACCACCATCAGAGATCACTACAAACAACTCTATGCACATAAACCAGTAAGCGTGGAAGAAATTGCTATATTCCTGGACACTTGCACCCTCCCAAGCCTAAACCAGGAAGATGTCGAAACCCTAAATAGACTAATAACAAGGGCTGAACTTGAGGCAGCAATTAATAGCCTACCAACCAAAAAAAGCCCAGGTCCAGATGGGTTCGCAGCTGAATTCTACCAGACACACAAAGAGGAAAGTATTCCAAAGTATTCCAAACAATCCAAAAAGAAGGACCCCTTCCCAAATCATTTTATGAGACCGACATCATCCTGATACCAAAATCTGGCAGAGACTCAACAAGAAAAGAAAACTTCAGGCCGATATCCATGAAGAACATAGATGCAAAAATCTTCAGTCAAATATTGGCAAACCATTGCAACAGCACATCAAAAAGCTTATCCATCACAATCACGTAGGCTTTATTGTGGGAATGCAAGGCTGGTTCAACATACTCAAGTCTATAAATGGAACAGTTTTAAATATCTAATAAGATAAGATATAAGCAGCTAGATTCACTCAATACAATTCTGAAGTTTTTGTGTCTTTTCATCATGTTTTCTCTGCCTGTAAATTCTGACTTATAAGGCAAGTAATCAAAAATAAAGTTGAAGCTCATGATTTTAATATTTAAACTGTAAATGTTTATATTTTTTATTCATATCTAGGGAAAAATAGGCTGTGATCTGTTTATTTACATTTTAATTATATTTAATATTAGGTATTCAACACAAAATAAACCTTAAGTATGGGATAATTTAAAGACTAGACAGTCAGATCTCAGAAAGAATAGTAGTGATTCTATATTTTAAGAATTGTTTTTAATTTGGCAGCATGTAGGGAAATCCAATGGACAAAAGCTAAATTATACTGAAATTACTAATCACGTTAATGATAGGCGTTTCAGGAAAAGGAAGCTATTTCAATGATCTTTTAAAAATCATCCATAGTTTGCATTTTTATAACTGCTTCAGAGAATATCCGACGTGGATCCTCCTGGAAAGTAACAATATTGCAGATGAATACCCACAGTCGTTTGGTTGTATGTGTTCCCCAGCACACCTCAGTTTTTCCCTTATGATATTGAGATTGCAGACCCATCATATACCCCCTTCTGGTTCATCAACTCATTGTATTATTCCTCTTTAAAACCCTCAGAATGTCTAACACACAGAAATTAACATCATAGGCTCTTAGCAATTTATTAGTTAGTGAATGAATTACCCATTTGGTGTTTGCTATTCTGTGCATATGGCTGATGCCTTTAAAATGGTATTTTATTTAAATTATTACCTACCAGTGTTATTCCAAGATTTTTTAAAATCCATTTTGTATTTTGTAATACATTAGCAGTGGTCAGTAATTTTAGCTATTAATGTGAAGTGTCATTTCACCAGGGATCCATCCCGCAAAATGGATGATATGGAAGCATTTATTTAGAAGAGTTTTAAAGTACTTATGTGCAGTCCAAAGCACTCAATTTCTAAGCTAAATGCTTCACTAGTTCACTCTCTGGCAAGTCTATATGACTTTGGCTTTCAATTAGGGAGTAATGCTTCCTCACATTCCAGGCTGAAATCATTTACATCCTGTCATGCTTTCTCATGTGCTTCTGTCGTTCAAATAATATATTGCCTTTTCTAACATGTGACGGATTCAAACTGCTCCCACAGGATTTATTTTGCTTGATTTTCAGAATAGTACTGTGTTGTTGGGAAAATTTCTTAAAGCCCATTTTATAGATTACAAGTCTAAACTATTGAGGCATTTTGGGTTCTTTGCCCAAATTGTCATATCCAGGGTAAATAGTAGAATGAGGATTGGTACCAAAACTTTCGATATCTTGCCAAGTGCTTTTGCTGTTTCATCTTTGCCTTAAGAGACTAACACTAGTATAACAACAGCAATAATGGAGATTCAAAGAGAAGGAATAGTTTGTCTTGAAGAAAGACTTTATGATATCCTCAAAAAGGCTATCTAACCACATGAGTACTGGTTCTGTGTTTTGTTTTTGTTTTCATTTTAATATCTCTATTAATTTGTTGTATATTTTCCAATAAATTTAACACACACTGTTGTATAAGGCAATTTTAAAAACAGAGACAAACAATTGTTTCAAATCATCAGTCTTTGTTCTTTGAAAGAGCTTTTTAAAAATTCTCTTTCATTTGGACTCCATAGAAGTTATCTCCTGGCTCATCCTGAGAGATAATTCTCAGATGAACTGTCAAGGGCAGTTCGAATTTTGGAAGTTTTCTTGTAGCAGATGTGATTTACTGCACAGCGTTCTCTTCTTTAAACAATGACAATTTTGGAAGTGTAATAAAGTATTTGCCAACAAGATTGCCTAAAAACTACAACAGTAAGGTCCTTATCTATAAGATTATGTAAAGGAAGATTCACAACTCCTATAGACACATACACAGGCATGCAGGCTTATAAACCAATAGACACACA
>NW_016107483.1:3353782-3407807 GCF_001604975.1 Cebus imitator | reverse complement strand
ATTTTTTGTATTTTTAGTAGAGACGGGGTTTCACCATGTTGACCAGAATGGTCTCGATCTCTTGACCTTGTGATCCACCCGCCTCGGCCTCCCAAAGTGCTGGGATTACAGGCTTGAGCCACCGCGCCCGGCCCAAAATAACTTCTTAAAGTGTACTAGTAGTTCACAGATTACAAAAATGCCAGAATTACAAAAACTACACATTCAGGCTTTATTTCTTTACCTAAAATAACTTTATTAGTATGTATAAGTAGGTAGTTAATTTTAAAGACAAACTATTTCATTCCATTTTGGTTTTTTTCTTGTTTTTGTGTGTATTTTATATATTTATAATTTCATAAAGGACATAATTTCATGTAAGTGTATAGGTAATAAAAACATAAATGCATAATACAATAAAGTAGATATTTATTTGAAAATAAGTACACTTCTTTTATTCCTTTACACTGTTTCCATATACTAATACTATTTTTGTGTGTTTTTCTTTTGGTGTATTAAAAAGAACTTTTGAGGTCAGCATGATTATTAGTAGTTATCATATTCTTATTTGACAAGAGACAATCTTCAATTCATATGTTTTATGAAGCTGTCATAAGCATACTTTTCCTGTAGTACATATTAGCATTTTGTATCATCATATTGATTATATTTATTGTCAGTTTCCTGGATTTTTGGAGTAATGCCAGAATATTTTCAGCCCAAGTTTTTTTGTATGACATCTCAGTTTAAATAATAAAGACAGAATGGTAAGTGACTATATGTGGATTCAAAAATAATGGAGCATGTTTTATTGCATTTTATATAATCACTTACCTAAATAAAAACCTGTTTAATGTGGAGCTTGAAAATTTAAAGGTATTGTATGAAATAATTAGATTTAAACTATAATAAACAGATTTAAAATGATCAAGTAATGTTTGAATATATAAAAACTAATAGTCACAATTTTCGCATAGATTGAGCAGTCTGAAAACAATGATGATTAATATTTTGCTCATTTCACTACAATATTGTAGGTAGTAACAGTCATAAAAATTAAAACTAGAAACGGCAATATTTCACATGGTGAAAATTATCATATGTAGTAAGCAATATTAAGTATTTGGGGAAAAAAGGAACCAAGAAAAAATTCATTGAAGTAATTATCCAAATTAAAACTAAACTTGAAGTCTTTATTTTAAAAAATACATGCAATATAATTAGTTCTTCTAGTAGCCAGAATTCCACCAAGCAAGCACACCACAAACTCAAAGAGAATCGCTGAGGAAAAAATGGATCTATTTAGAGATCTGGTCAAGGGACTAACAAAAATAGGAAGCTATTATCACTCCTAGGCTTGAAGACATAAAAGAACATCTTTTAAAGAACTTAATCCTCAATGTATGAAAACCAGATATAGAACCGAAATGCTCACTGTTATTCACAGTTGGAGATCAAGTTACCCATTATGTCAAAATGGCACAGTCAAAATTTTTTGCACACAAACTCAATGCATATTCAGACATAGAAAAGTTAATCCAATGATACAAATGCATTAACTCGACAAATATTTGTCAAACACCCACTATGAACCAACTAAAGTACTAAAACATTACATGCAACTATTGTTGTTGCCTTGAGGGAGCTTAAAGTTGTGCGTTGATATTAACCAGTAAGCAAACATTAACACAGAAAACATAGAATCACAAATTCTGAAATGTGCTGTAGATGACAATTCCATGCCGTGGTTGAAATTCTCACGAAATGCTTCATTGACTCAATGCTGCCATACCTTTGGATGGTTGCATTCGTTGTTGTAAGTCATTGCAGATGTAAATCTTAATGTTAAGGATTGATGGTTGAAACAACTGTGTGGACATATTAGCTATGATGTGGTCAACCCATATCCTACAAATATCTGTAACCTTGATAATATAATACATTAGTTAATGGAATTCCAGTATATGCTTCCCCAAAAGCAATTTGTTAATGAGGATAATTAATCTCATTAAATTAGTTTAGTTCAAAAAAAAGGAAAAGCTTAAAAATTAAAGCCATATAAAACAAAAGTGCAAAAGTTTTAAAATTCCCTTTGAATTCATAAGTAAAAGATATTTTAGGAAGCACTGCTAAGTAACTCAATACATGTCACTAATTGCACTAATTATTATTTTGTCACATTTATTACCTTCATCTTTCATAGCATGAGTAATTAAGTGACAAAAACAGGTTTTATATTGTGATCAAACAATATTCTGTTACATCCACCCTACTGATGTCTTCAAACAAAGTGCTGTCACAGTTTTTCCAGTAAAGAACGTGTAAGTTGATAAGTAGAAAAATGTCTCAGTTTAAAGAATCAAGCCTAAGGCCTGGATGGACTTGATAGCATGGATAAAAATATGCAAAGAAAAACTTCCAACAGAAACTAATTTAACACAATTAATACTGTCTGTGGCATATGGATGCTCTTTTTTAATATGTCCATTGTAATTCTTACTTAATATCACAGGATCCTGTAGTTGCTACTGAAGCCTTCACGAAAGGTCTTCTCAGCAGAAGGGCAATTTTATTAATGACTGATTCCTCTTTTAAGCGCTGGACAAAAGCCAGCAGAAACACAAAATCCACAAGCCTCTAACAATTGTGTTTGGCTTCCACGTGGGCATAAAAAAGCATGTATGAGTATGTTTCTGTGTGTATGTGTTTAAAAGACATAGTTGTCAATCTCCAGAGATATTCTGCCTCATGATATCAAAGAGTAAATTACCCAAAATAACACAAAGTGTATGAAACGAAAAGTTATTACTTCTACACACAAAAATAACAAAATGACATCAAATGACCTTCTTTCCATGTTTCATGGTCAAGAACTTTGAGTCTGTGTCTAACTTTTGATCTATATGGATGTCAGAAGTTGCTTTTAAAGGAGCGTTTTGGATTTGCCCGTCAGTGCATCTGAAGCACACCTCTGCTGATACTGGCTGACTTTGATTATAAGCGTTTTTATAACAAAAAGTCAGTGTTGTCTGGTATCAGCAGACACCATTTTGAACCGTACGTTATCTAGACAGTCTGAAGCCAAGTTGAGACAATTGATATTTGAGACTGATAGTCTACTTGGCAGCCATTCCTAGACAGTGCCTGAGCTCTTATCCTGTATCTACTTGAATCACTACAAATTTAGATTTCCAGACCACACAATACTATAGACAGTATTATGTAACACTTCGCTATTAGGTTTCACATGTGAGAAGAAATGGCCATACAAAGAATATTCATGATATATGTAGATAATTAGATAAGGAATATTGAATGATATTCTGTAAAGTCTTAAACAGGTTTCCCAAAGATTCATGCATATTCTTTGTTTTATATTATATATACAACTATCTCAAATTTTTATACTGCATACTTTTTCAAAAGTTTAAAATATCATTTCCCTTGAAACTTTTTGGATAAGATTTCTACTTACTAATTACTCAAATGTAAATAAATTTTAATTTGCTTTCTAATATCAATTTCAGATGACACCCTCTGTGAAGCTCAAGGAATAGTTAAATCTATACGCCTACTTTGTTTAGTGAGAGGACAAGGTTGACACATACAAAGTAGTATCAAAATATGATTCAGAAGACTTAGATATTAAGTAAAAACAACTGATTTTTTTTTCAAAATACTCTCTTGTTTTCAGATTTTTCTATAATAAACAGGACTCATTATCAGGTTCTTTAATGACAAACAAATGTGTGCAGTTTAAAAACAGTTGATAATGTAGCTTAGTGCCAAATTGGAACAATTTTATTCCTGTAACATTTTGAACAATTGTTATTTCTAGACACTTGACAATTAAGATCCGCTGCTGATTATCAGACATGTTTTTGGCATTAGTTAGAATTACCCCAAACTGTTTATCAGATTATTTAAAAGAGAAGGAAAAAGAAAGGAAAGGCCAAGAGCAATGGCTCATGCCTGTAATTCCAGCACTTTAAGAGGCTGAGGCAGGTGGATCACTTGACTCCAGGAAGCTGATACCAACCTGGACAACATGACAAAACACCATCTCTACAAAAATTATAAAATTTAGCCAAGCATGGTGGCGTGTGCCTATACTCCCAGCAACCTGGGAGCCAGGAAGATTGCTTAAGCCCGAGAGGTCAAGGCTGCAGTGAGAGATGATTGTAGCACCTTACTCCAGCCTGGGTGACATAGCAAGATCCTGTCTCAAGGAAAAAAAATTAAAAAGGCTTTATTGTAATTTTTTTAATATATATTTTAACACTTGAGTGTTCATATGAAAAAGAGCTAAAATATTTGTAGTATATATTCGCTATCTACCCTGCTTTGTATTATCATCTCATCTCAGCCTATCTAAAAGGGCATGAAGTGATTATGATTTTTACTGAAAATTTATACTAAATATATTACCAAATCAACAATTATCTTATTTTTAGGACCTAGATGAATAAGACAATTGAGGATTAAGTAATAAATATTGTAAGTTGAAGTCAAGCTTAGCATTTGTAATAATTGACACTCTCATATTATAGATTATGAATAAAGGCAAAGAATGGCTTTTAAATTAGTTTTAATTTTACGGATAAATGTTCCAAAAAGTCTAGGTATGTTTAATTGATTTTTGGACACTTAGGTATTCAGATGTAACAGGATTCTTTTTGGCATTCAAAGATTCTCCAAATATAATCCCCAATTCCTTTACTACTTTTATTTCTCACAGTTATGATTAGGGTTTTGTTTGTGTGTGTTAAACAAACAAACCAAAAATCTGAGTTACTTTAAATTACTCAGGAATACTTTATCATCTCTTTACCTAAAACTCTTTCATATTTTTCTTTCCACAATTCAATCTCTGTTTCATGGTCTACATCAACTATTCCTTTGTTTATGATCTTCCTTGCAGGATACAAACAGTTGTTCTTTTGAACTTCTGAAAAGATTTATACCTCTCTTGTGGCACAGATTTTCTGCTTTGAATCTTGTGGCCATGCATATAGTTATTCTGTTTCTCCTGCTAAATAACATTACTCTTTGTCAGGGATGAGATGTTATATATTCATTGTTCTCAGGAAATGCCCAGCACCATGTCCTGCACATAACAGGGACATTGTAAGCATATGCATTTATTATTTTATGTTATCCCACTCCTCTGCCTGTAGGAAGGATACCTTGGAATAATGGAAAGTTCTGGCATAAAACAACAATAAGTCTTGGCTCAATCTGCAACACAGTGGTCTAAAAGTTTTATTCATTCATTGAACAAATATGTGTTGATCTCCTGTGGTTATCTATATGCTACCTGAGTTGAAAAGTGGAGAATTAGAAAAGGTCATATTGAACTGCATCTTGCCCTTCTTTTCCAGAATGTAGGTAGGTAAAGATCACTTTGATTTCTCCTCTTTTTGCCCTTCTGCTTCAAATATAGGACTAGAGGAGTGGTTTTGAAAGCATGTTTCCCATAGTCATGTAGGACCTATTGAAGAAAAGAGGATTGGGAGCCATGTGGGAGACAAGCTCTGAGATTCTACTCTCTTCCTCTTTAACCAGGGCAGCACTAACCTTCTTTCTTGTTTTATTATTAGAATCCAAAACGACAAAAAAAATCAAATAAACTTTCACTTGGGGACTACAACAAACAAAAATACATTTAAAAATCACAGTGGAAAAGAACATAGTACTAAAAGGAAGGCAGTCTCTGAAAGGTGAATCATTGCATGCTTGTGCAGTGCTTTTGTGATGAATCTCTTCAGTATACAAATAGAAATTCTTTTTGCAATACTTCAAACCACTTAAAGAAAATCATATCATTTTACTTATAGAAAATCGAGAATAATTATATAGAGTATACTGTTATTGCAGACCAAATAATTTAGGATAGATGCAGGGTTGAATTTCTCAAAAGATAAACTGGCTTGCAGTTGTTTTCTGGTACAAGAATACCCAAGTAAAAGTGACTTAAACAATAATATTTCTGGTAGCTCAGTGGTCCATCTTCTTCTCTGAGATTCTCTGCATCTTTCTTTTACTGGGGCAAGGTAGCTGCAGAAGCTCCAGTCATCCTGTCCGCTCATGACATTGTCCAAAGCCAAAAAAGGGGAAAAATACTTTCTTCACATTTCTCTCTCCTTTTGACAGGAAGCAAAATCTCCTTAGAGGTACTCAGCACACTTTCCCCAAGTGTGGATATCTTGGCCAAGCTCTACCCGAACAAGAGACGAGACATTGGAGTGTGCGGATTTTCTAGCCTCTATCCTGGGTGATAAGCTCTGCGGGTACTGAGAAGGGAAACAAAGGACTACTCTGTGTCAAACAGCTACTGATAAATGATGTGTAGCAGGGATGCTTGAAAAGAAAAAATATTACATTCTCTTATCTATATCAAATTAGTCTGACCCTAACCATATGCCGAAATAAACTATGTTTAACACAATTAGATTCAATGAAACTGTGCTACATTTGGTTTATGATTTTCCTTCTCTTGCTATGTTATAATTATAAATAATTATTGTATATCATTTATTTTATTGCTGACTCATTTTCAGTTTATTCATATTTTATTGTCATTCATGACTTTTCTTTTGAAGTAGGACTACAAAGCTAGTTTGTTTGAACTCTGCATGTGTTTTTGATTGTGGGTGCCATTCATACATAGTGTGAATTAAGACATGCCTGTATTTTTCCACTCTTTGATGCTTGTTTTCATGTCCACCAAACATGATCCTTCGTCACTGCATTGTTTCATCTCTTTATTTCTATTTTATATCTGCCAGAGAAAAAAAGATTAACATTTTTAAAGAGATTTCTTAATCAAAAGATAAATCATTTTTAGACTTTATGTGAAGAAACCTTAGATACTGTAAAATTTTATCTCTTCTGCCCCAACTGCTCTCCATCATATCTTGACACATTAAAGTGTAGAAAGCCAGCTTTAGAATTACTGTCTGAGAAGTTAGGATTTGTATGTTTTTAATTTAATGTTCATACTCAACTTTATGTTAATCAGTTCAGGATTTTTCAACTAACTCAGATTCTGTCTAAGTAGGGAATATTTCTGAATATGGTGAAATATGGGACGTTCAGAAAAAAATGTGTTATCTATTTAATTTGTTACTAAAAAGCATGAACCACTCTGAAGACAGAAGCCAACTTTATAAAAAATACCAATTTTCAGCTTACATAAATTAATAATTGATTTTGTACTCAGACACACTTATTGATCTATAATTAAAAGACCTCCAAAAGCTATTTTTAAGCTGCCTTGCATTTCAAAATGTAACTGAAGTTTTAGAATGCAGGAAAACCTTAAGTTTTTCAAGGAGGTATAAAGGATATAGGCATACCTTCTAATTACTGGTTTTGTGAGATGCCTTTATAATTTCCATTGTGATATTTTGTCTTTTATTTTACCATTGTGATTGTTTCAATGAAAAAAGTATCTTGTTAATAATACATAGGAAATTAGGAAAATTTAGTATAAATCTTAACTACTATATCTGGAATTATTTTCCTGTGTGGGTGGGTGGGAGAGGGGTGTGTGTGTGTGTGTGTGTGTGTGTGTGTGTGTGTGTATGTATGTATTCACTAGCCCACCACCATTCCCATTTCTCTGAAAGGCAGGTGAGGAAAGTGTCTAGTAGATAATTTCTTTTAATGTATTTGCCCCACGGAAGTGCTCCTCTAGAGAAAAGTACTAAAGCAGAAAAGAAATTTTTCCTTTTTGCTGTAAGTGTAAGCTCTGTCTTTGCTAACAGAGAAAAGGTAAGGTCTGGGAATGAAGAGGGGAAATCTTGTATTCTTTTTTCCAGTGAGTTCATTTTCAGCTTTTATTCTATTATTTTACTAATAATCTTCATATTTCAGAGAAATTTTCAATTCACAGCAAAATTCAGTGGAAGGTACAGAGATTTTCCCTATACTCTCTGCCTCCATTTATTTTTTGTTTTAATCAAAGGAGCATTCGCTTATGTTTTGGTATGAGATGTACACACTTTGAAGAAGACTTACAGTACCACAATTTAACACAGAAAATGGCTTGCTCCCTCTCCCAGTCATCTCAGCAATGTGTAATATTATACTTTGCTGGATAATCTCTGAGATTTCAGACACAAGTCAGCAAGTTTAGCTAAAGACAAGCAGATATCATATTAAGAGGAGAGGCAGTGAAGACTACTTTAAAATAATTTGAAATTATTTTTGTTAGAGTGGTATTTTATTTCCAAAATTTTATATAACATACACTTTTATTGATATTTTTAATGAAAACCATTATTGATATTTTGGTTTATTTAGGAAAAATTGTAAGCTAAAATCTATATGTGGTTCTTAATATGCAATCACGTTATAACTCAGGAGGAAAAAGTTACAATTTTCTGGTTTAGAATGTTTCTTCCACCTGTCCCTTTACTTTCATCTCTAATTGTCTCAAAAACCCAAATTCATGTTCTTACTGCCTGTTAGCTGGCCTTATGATAGCCTTTCATTTTCAACTCCTAACCTATTCTAATCCATTCAATTTGATACCAGAAAAGAATCTTGTTAAATTCCAAATTGTGCACTGCCAATTCTCGAATTTGAAAGAAAGACTGCAAAACTACTAAACACCTGTTGTCCTGTCATCTATTGCTGTCTAATTAATACCAACTTCTATATCCTGAAAACTTAGACTCAGATAAATATAATAAATATATAGCAAAGTTGGATGTTATAGTCTCCAGTGAAAGAGTAATGACCATCAGGGGTCCGGACTTAACTGCTGCTCCTGTAGAACTGAGCTATAGAAAAGTGCACTGATTCCACAGTTCTTTGGCCCAGTTATTAGATAGAAACATCAACAGGAGAAAAGGGCAATTAATCAGGTTACCACTGTCTCACAAAATGATCCCTTAAGACCATTTAACTTCCTTTGTTCTCATTCTGTTATCTCAAGAGAAACATCTAATCTATGATATTGTCTCCTCTGAGAACCTACCTACCCAGGAGGGTATGCCCTTGCCAATGACTTGCTCCAGTTGTCAAGCTCCAGAATATCCCTGCAATATAATTTGAAACATTGTTACTTCAGACTATGAATTAGCCTCATGCGAATTTGACTCTAGTGACTTTATCCCCTAAGACTAGAACACCTGTGGCAATCTAACAAAACCACATTTCTAACTCCACACCAAGGCTATGACAATTCCATTAAGCAATATTTCCTGAGGCACATTATTAAAAGGAGTCTAAGTCACCCACAAATGTTATTGAAAGTTTGCTTGGTTTGACACCATCTACGAAGCTTAATTCATTTTATGGTGGCCTTTATTGGGAATTTGTGTTAGCCACTATTTTGTGCCGACTTCAATAGAGTAATTCATCCCTCTCCAAACATTAATCTGGGTTAGTTTTATTTTAAATCATTCCAACACTTTGACCCCAAATATACAAAAACTCTAGCATTATGTCTCAGTACCTTTAAATAATATTATGCCAAAAAGATTCGATTAGTGAACATTTATGTTTAAAAATTCCCAATCTCTTAGCCAAAAATACTATTTATAATCATAGAAAAATAAAAGCTTCAACAAGCATTAACAATGAATTTTACTCTCTTTGGTATACACTGTTCACTCCCATTAATTAGCATCATATTGCATAACTACTTTGTATTTTGAAAGTAATGGACCACATTACTGAAAAAAAAAAATGTCTCAGTGTTAATCTGGTAGATGTCGGTCAACAGATATTTGTGCTTGGAGTCACTGTTTGAATTCTCCCAGTGACCTGGAAAATCATTTTTCATGCCTTAGTTTCATCATCTTGAAAGGAAACTATAGTACACTATAGCACATCATAGTGCTGTTTGGAGAATTAAGTTATTTAACCCATACAAACTTCTTAGAATCTTATACACAGCAATTTTAACTCTTATGATTTTGTATTTTCAAATGCTGATTTATTTGCAGCATAACTGAATGTTAGAAACTTCTCATTCCACTATTTTTTTTTTTTTTTACTTTGCTGAGGTCTCCAGAGATATCCTCATTTTATAGGCCTTGTGAATATAAAGCAAATTCCAGTGATTATGAAATGCTAAAATATTTCCCCATTGTTCTAACTGATTTTGAACGGCACGTTTTTTCTAAATAGCTCTTCTCATATGTTCTCATTGAAAAGTGAGAGGAACTGTAACTTTACCTGGCTCAAGCAGGTTTGATTGTTTTGGAAAAATCTTGAGTCTTTTCAGGAACACATTTAAGTATTTTGGTGTTCTTGATCAAGAATTGTGTACTTACTCAGAGTCTTGAGAAAAAAACTCAGAGTTTCATTGCTTTTGGCCTCAGTGGATTTGGATTATCTTAGTATCCAGTATTTTTAAATAAAAGGTATTATAGCTATATATTTTCAAAATATGTATTAATAAATGTGCACCTATGAGTGAAAAAAACATCTTTACATTTCAATCCTCAACCCTCATGGCTAAATGCATAGATATGCTCTTTGACTGAGATATGTAAACAATTTGCTTTAAAAATGATATGGTAAATAATTTTATTGGTTATCTCATTAGTAGGTTTTAAAAACCAAAAGTTCAATATTGTTTCACTCCTTTTCTGTTTTCCTCTAAAGCCTCTAGATTACTACACCATTTATTTACAATTCTGACAAAGAACATAGCAAGTTCACAATTGCGGTAAATATTATGACTGCTGTTCTCTCAAATTTTAAACTATAATATGTCCTTAGACCCAAGTTTATTGGAGTATAATGTCTGATACAAATTTAAATCTTACTCGAACTTTGAAAGATTATATATTGCTTTTCTTTTTTCTTAGTGATCAATATGTAATTCTCTACATGATGCAGTATGAGCAATGAAGCGTAAGAGTTCACTTTCCCTTAATAATAAACATATTTTAGAATTGAAGATCGAAAATAATTTTGGTGAGTAATGAGACCTAGTTACTTAAGCTTTTTAGATATTTATAAATTACCATGATGTGCTTGAAATTTTATTTTCTTTTTATTTTATAACTGTTATTTTCTTTTCTCTTTTGATCCAAATATGATCCCTTGAGATCAATCTAAAACTTTCTTTTCCTGCCACCATCTTGAACTCTTTGCTTAGAGACATTTGATGAAAAGGACAAAAAGAAAAGAAATTCCATCTGTCTCTTCGGAAATTCAGGTTTCTTAAATATCAGGGACAGGACTCAATAGATCCTTCAATGTTTAAACTTCCTGAAGATGACATGATTTGTAATGTAGAAGTAAAGGCACATCAAAGTTGACAATTCAAAAATGTGACCTGTCTGTTGTACCTAACTTTCAGATGAGTCCATGAGTTTCTCCCCGCTGTGTCTATTTCTTGCCGCATTTTAGGCAGATGAAAGAATAATAAAAATGATTTTTCTCTCTGCTTGAATGCATAGTTTATATGAAGATAAATTAGTTTCATCATATATCACATAATATCAATTTTAAAGCTCTATAGTTAAAGGAAAAATATAATATATTCAGCGTAGAAAATGTAGAAAATACTTTTTAATTTTAAAATTGATGAATTCAGTTTGGTTGATTAGATGCCTTACAGTAATATTCTCTGTACACCAATATCAATATATAGTCAATCGGCTGTAAGACATACTTTTGGCCAGGAGTGGTGGCTCATGCCTGTAATCCCAGCACTTTGGGAGACCCAGGCAGGTTCATCATGAGGTCAGCAGATCAAGATCACCCTGGTTAACATGGTGAAACCCTGTCTCTACTGAAATTACAAAACATTGGCTGGGTGTCGTGTCACCTGCCTGTCATCCAGCTACTCGGGAGGCTGAGGCAGGAGAATCGCTTGAACTCGGGAGGGTGAGGTTGCAGTGAGCCGAGATCAGGCCACTACATTCCAGCCTGGGGACAGAGTGAGACTGTGTCTCAAAGGAAGAAAAAAGGCATACTTTTGTGTACATATAATCAGAAGGCAATATTAACAAGCAAATCAAGTTTTGTCATATATGATGTGGAACATACTTTTCCTTAAGTACTATTGAAAAACTAGAGATATCTGGGCATGTAGTAAAATCAAGAAGTAAATTTTGATGAGCAAAATAATAGCTACTGAGTAATTTAGAAAGTCAAGTAACACATATTTTGTATAAGTAAACAACATTTTGTTCTAAGACCCCTTCACTAACCCCAAATTTATATATATTAAGTACCATCATGTCACTATTTTCGTGAGTTATATCATCTGGAAAAAAGATAAATTTGGGGATGAAGTAAGAATATTTTTGTGCTTAAATTTTAGCTTTGTCCTGAAACATATCCATGAAGATTATAGGCATGTTACTATTATCTTTGATGTTTTGTATTCTTTCCCGACAGTGAGAAAACTAGTCAAAGACTTCTTCTTGCTAGTCATGAGAGCTACTCATATTAATATAGAATGAAAAGCTTACAGAATAAAATGAACACAGTAACTTAGTGTAACACATATAGGCTGTATCTTGTTGAGTACTTGATGTTTATCTAACTGCACAAAGATTATTTGAAGACCATTACAGAAAGAATGGAAAATAGGATCTTTTCTGGAAGCAAAGAATCGCTAACATACGAAGTGCTTGTGTATATTTGTTAAAGCAAGTAACACTGCATTTTGTAGAGTAGAATATATTTGATCTTCCACTCAATTATCTTGTATCCTTGTAGATAAATCGTTTTCTGTATGACTAGATATAATTCCAAATACCATGTGCTTGTCAGATCCATGAAGTGACTTGGAGAAGGCCTTATTTTCAAAATTATCTTGTCAATTTCATTGTGACAGTAGCAGAAGCAGGTAGCAGCAGTTTTCTTCTGATTATGTTAAAATCTCATCTATTATTTAGTTTAAAGCTGACAGCATATATTAAGGCTTAATGAACACTTTCAGTAATTTCAGACTAAATTTATCTTACCCAATTTTATACATTTTTGTCATTTGAGGGTTATAATTTGATCAAAGGTTAATTTCAGGAGGAGTTCTTCCAAATTATTTCAATATTAAATAAGTAGAGCACAAATTTTGGGGAAATGTATCCACGTGAAACTATTTTTAGCAGAAGCAAAATGATAAGACACACGTTAAAAACGCTTTGACTTTTTTCTAGTGGAAGAATGAGGTAGTTGCCATTTTTTGTCCACATCTAGTAGTCAGAACTCTAGCTCGTCTGCTGCACACCCAGGCCAGTCAACCTAATTCATAGAATATAGTTACACTCTCAATATAAAACATTAGATTTTAATCCTATATGAAAGAGTATCAGATTAATTGCTTAGATAAAAATAAGAAGATATATTTAGGCGATAAACATTTTGCCAATAAAAATAAAATCAATTCAGTTGTTTTAAAAAACTTTTCAACAACAACAAAAAATATTGTTACCTTCCTGCAGTTTTTTGGGCTTTTTTTCAACAGTCTTTCCCCATTGAACATTATCAGCTGTAGAAAATATTTTCAGCCAGTCTTGGAAAGCGTGAATTCCTTGAGCTAAGAAGAAAGAGAAATTGCTTTTTCTTTCCTTTCATATTCTTTTTTGAAACTAACTTAACATTTTGATCCAGCAGAGAATTGGTCTCCTGTAACCAAGACTGTGAATAACTACCAGCTTCAGTGCTTTTCTAGAATTCTCTAAATGTTATGTGGAAAACAGTGTCACAATATACATATTGGGGTTAAAATTTCTCCTAGACAGATGCATCATCTAAATTCTTATAGCAACTGCCCTATGTTGATTACAAGAGATACAGTCTTATTATCATGTATGTGCTCTAGGAAGCTACAATTAGTTGGTTAAAAACAAAACTGAACTTCTGCTACAAATGATGGAGAATGTAGATATTTGTAAACTACTTCTTAACTGACATAATTTGTCATTTAACGTGTCATTGCTGTAAAATACTTATATCTAGAATTTAAAGTTTTGACATGCTGTATTTATTAAACTTGATATCAATTATTACCTAGTTAAATATTAGGAAATAGATCAAAATGCTTTTTATATTGATTCTAAAAAATGCATTGCATCTTGTAATATGGAACATCACAAATATTGGAAGTTTAAGGATGATCATTTTCACTGATAACTTGTCACAAAGCTACTCTGTAATTTGGATGTTTGTGTTAAGTTTTCAATGACCAGAAAATGTAACCCATATCCTTGAGAAGGGATAGATACATCAAGAAATTCAAGCACATACCAACACTACAAAACATAAAAATTAATAGGCTAATTAAAAAAAACACTCTATTAACTTTTGAAAGATTCACTTGATATTCCAAAGAGATTACTAATTATGAGGTAAAATAGTGTTTTCTCCCATATTGGAAATATTCAAAAGACATAATAGGACTGGTCAAATACATCCATACATACATCATTTTATCTTAATTATTGTCTTGTTTGTACTCCTCAAAGGCCAACCCTGATATAGAGATGTGTCTGAAAGAATAGAGGATCCTCAAATAAGATTGATTCATTCAACACTGTTTCTGTTATAACATTGGAGGAGGGAAAGATTTTATGGAGACCACTGTCTGTGTTGAGGTGGCATGTTCTCCCTGTGTCTGCATGCATTCTCTCCAGGCACTCTGGTTCCCTTCCCCATAGTGAAGATGCTCACATTAGGGGAACTGTTGTGTCTAAACCCCCAGTCTGCGTGAGTGTGGATGTGTGGAGTGTGCCCTGTGATGGGTCAGTCCTGTCCGGAGCTGGCTCCCACCTTGTGCTCTGAGCTGCCAGATGAGGTTCTTGCCAACTGTGACCCTGAAATGGAACAAGCCATCAAATAATCATCTTATTTGTCATTAATATTTTTTAATGTGTATATAGCTCACATTTTTTATTTCAGCGTTTAATATTAGAAGTATTTGGGGAGTTTTTAAAGAAGCTATTGATCTTTTTATGACCAGAAATATGCTTTAGGAAGTTAACTTTTGTTTATATCAATTAGCATATCGTATAAAGTTGGTTTTATTGTATATCTTTTCATTTAAAGTCACGGTTTCCAAGACCCCATGGGACACATTAAGTGGAGACTTACTGTAATTTATTAGGGTGGTGATACCAGAACACACTAGTCATACAGTAAATTCGGGCAAGGGATAAAAGTTAAAGTGAGATGTGTTAATGAGCAGGTCACCACTGTGGGCAATTGGAGATTGGGCTGGTTGGCAGCCCCTGGGAGAATGTAGAGAACCCAGCTGAGAGTGATCATGTCCAAGGGCAAAAATAGTTGGTGATGGTGGATATTTATTGCCTCTTAATGTGTCATTGGTTGAAGACTCTTTGTGGGGAAGGAAAATAAATCCCTGCCATTCTCGCCTGCCTTACAGCAAACTGAAGGCCTCCACAAGTCAGAGAAAGCTTTTTAGAGTTAAAGCTGCAAAAGTTTGCAGCACAAATGCAAAGAGGAAGACCCTGGTCTTATTGACAAGAGCACACACCACAGTCCCTGCTAAACAAGCAATATGAGGGGTTTTGATATGGGAGTTGGTGGAGTCAACAATTTATTTTATATATATATTTATTTAGCATCTACTTCGTAAAACAGTATAATAAAATTATTTGTGGAAGTGGGCTAAACTGGTGCAGTAATTTAAAATGCCGCACATAATGGCACCTAGGAAATAGCTGTATGTAAGTAATGAAAGGCAACTGGTGCCTAGCAGGAAACGACTCATCAATGGAAACAAAGTCGGGAACATAACAGAAAAGACAGGCCCTATGTGGGCAGGCATGCCATGCTGACATGGTCTCCAAAGGAGTCCAACAGTTTCATTCAAATGATAGAAGTGGCTACAGCTGAATTTATTCAAAGAGCACAAAATGTAATCTACTTAGGGGATCAGTCAGGAATGAGCAATCCTCTAGGAACTTTGTGAGCAAGAGAAAAGGGGAAAAATACAAATTGTGTTAAGAAAACAATCGAAACCTGTCAGATGGGATGTGATTCAGGGCAGAACTAAAGTGCTTGATGAGACAGAAGTTGTGAGGTGTTATGCATATCACTATTGAAAATTAGAGAGAAATACAGAACAAAGCTCCTATCCTTCCACACAGGCTAAAATTGACTATAATATGTTAACTCCAAGGGTTACCATGGTCAGTTTATTCACAAATGTATTGTAGGTGCCTGCAACTCTATCTGGTACAGGGAAGGTGCCCAGTGAGTATTATTAGAATGGACAAATGGAGATACTCTGATTTGTTTCCTGATGTATTGGGTCCTGGGAGTGATGGAGCATGACAAGCCAGAAAAATAGCATTTTTGGAAGGGGACATGAGGTTGGAGGGAAGCAGAGAAGGAGGTCAGCTGAGCTGCTCAATCCTTAGTACCAGAAAGTGATTTAATTCAAATTTTTATTGGATTTAATAATGTCTATTTACATTTGATTTACCTTCAGATGTCCAATAAGCAACCTTAATTGTTTGGATTACAGAAACTCAGAAAAATGATGCATATTATTATCTAACAGTGCCTTTGAAGAACTCACAAAACTTTGTATAGATACAAATAGTGTTTACATTCTCATAATCAAATAACAATGCAAAGAATATATGCATCATAAGGTGATGAGGCAGAAGTTCATATACGGAGTTAGCAAGCAAGGGCCACGTGGTCTGAAATAAGTGTCCTGGGAATCAAGGTAAAATGGCAGGATGTTGGGATAACTTTCAAAAACTTAAAAGACACTTAAGCCTATGGGCTGAAATATAGTGGAACCTTCTGATTTAGTAGAAATGGAAAACAAAAAAAAAGAATGCAGAAATGAATTACATGGGGTTTTCTTAGAGCCCAACTTAGGAAAGACTTTGTGACAGTTCAGTAGTTTAAAATGAAAAACAACATGAATGGGTAATCTTCTCAATTCTGGAAATGTTCAAAGAGTGACTATGTGATGTTTTTGGGGAGCGATAAAAGAAATTTTTTTCAATTAATTATACAGAATAAAAATATTCTCCAAAGCTATTTATAATTTTCAAATCATCATTCAATTATTTAAGGAATGTGTTACTAGATTTTACATTGAGAGACAGCTAGAGTGGCACGAACAGTGAAACTATGTGGTGTAAAAACCAAGAAAGTCAGATGTAAAGGGCATAAATTAAAGGAAAGTTTCTTCAATTGTAGCTTCCTCATTTATCTCTCAAAATTCAATAGCATATGCTCCGCTCTTAGCAGAAGTTTAATGCTTAACATATTGTCATAACCAATTAACTGGAAACAATATCTTTTGCTTTGCCATATATTAAAAACAACTTTAAAATACAGGAATATTCCACAGCTGTATGATGCAGATTTATTGTTTTATTTACAGCATTTTTATTCACTATGATATTCTATGCATGCCTTTACCACTTAGGAAACAAACTAAAGCTGCTCTAACAAGGACATTTCAAAATATACTATTTTAAAGAACATAGATTTTTATGTGCGTCTTAAAACAGCCTAAAAACGAGCATTACAGGATGTAGGGGTGACTCAGTTTCACATCATCACTCAGGGATCTGGGTTTCATCTGTCTTGTCCCTCTGCCCCATTCCAGGATACTGACTTCTCCACATGGTTCAGATTTGGTTCATGCATTGTTCCAGCTTCCAGGAAGTGGAAAAAAGCCTGAAAGAATACAAGATGAAAGTGTTAACACCCACCCAGACTAGAAACGATATCCTTCACTTCTGCTCAATTCTGTCAACACAAACTTAATAACAACTAGCTTCAAGGGAAGCGACAACCATCTGCCCTATTACAATTATATTAGTGAAAAGACAGAGAATGCCAAATGTAGGTGGACTGTAAGCAATCTGTGCCAAAGACCCAAAATTCAAGACAGAATGTGAGGTATCAAACTGCTCAAATCATCAGGGTGTTGATTTAATGTTAGATTTTTCCAAAACTTCATATTTTGCTTAACAAAGAAACTTGAAAAAAATTCCATAGCTAATTTAAGAAAAAATCTACCTGCCTTTGTTTTTCCTGGTTATATTTTTAATGTTCTTTTATGCCTCTACTGGGAAAAGTTTGTTATACAGATCACAGTGACAAAATACAACTGATATTGGAAAAACATAAAATTCAATATTTTGTTAAAATTCTTGTAGTGCCTATATTTTAAATATAGCATAAATTTGTACCTGAAAGTAATTCTCAATCCTCATAAAACCAGGCCATTCTATTCTTTATACATTATCTCTAGTTTTGGGATCTAAGGAAGTCCAAATTCAAATTAAATGTGTTCAATCTCCATGTAAGCATAGTAAGACTCTTAGTAAGTGTAGTAAAAGTTTCATAAAGAGAATCTTGAAATAGAATTTGATGAAAGAAGCTTGAAGTCTATCTAAAGTATTCCAGACTTTTCTTATTACATCTGGTGACATATTTTAATGGAATAATTTATTTTTAATAATGTATTTGTATACCACAGCCTTCTGCTACTTCTCAAAAATTCATTCTTGCTTAATATCTTTAACCTAATTTATATTTTTCAATTATTTGTTGATCTAGGTCATTTAGTTGATTGTTAAATATTTTCCTTTCATATTTTGCCAAACTTTAAATAAATTATTTTTAATTTCCTTGAGGAAAAACTATAAGTTATGTTATTCACACACACACACACACACACACACAGTGATATATAATAGATAGACAAATATAGATGTATATCTAGATATAGATGAAGATATATACATTTATGCTTTGTGTTCTCATATATTATTTATTATGACATTTTGGTTTATACTAGAAATACAATATACTGTTGTTGAAATTATAAATCTAAATGTGAAAATTTTGGATGATGAATTTCAGCAATATGTTTAAATTGATAACTTATTGTCCTTCAGCTTGGATAATTTGGAGCTAGTATCATGTTATCTATAATGGGAGAGATGAATAGCATTACTTGAAAGCCTAATATGCTCCACTGCCTCTGCATACATCCTATTTCTACTCACTAAAACTACACATGGTAGATCCTATTATTGTCACTCATTCTCTCTCTCTGATAGATGGAAAATGAAATCTTTAAGAGGTTGACTACTTGACAGTGTTATGAGGTAGAAGTGCTAGAATAAATGGCTTTAAAATATGTAGCCTTCTGTTCTATTAATATAGCAATATGTGTAGTCCCTTTGTAAATTACTGCTAAATTACCATTTGCATGTTGAGCCACCAGTTTCTTACACAGTGATAACAATTAGGTCAATTTTGTCTATCATATATATGCAATTAATAATATATATATATATATTTCTTATATGCAAAACAGACTCTTACCAATAAACAGAACAGTTAACTTGATTATCCATGCATTTATTTCCTTGAATTTAAATTTCTAGTTACTACATTATGTTACTTTCCATTGAAAATGAATATTATTCTTCCCAAATTCTGTCAATTAAAAAGGAAATTTAATGAATGACTATATGGATTATTTTACTGAGCACAGTGAGAGATAACGAAGGAGGTAACAATCATAGCAGAAATACATTAATACTAAATATTTACTGCATAGCTCATTCTTATTGGACACAGCTGTCGATAAAATATGCCCTTACTCTTGACAAGTAGCCCCTGCATTCTGCTTGTAGATTAGCTTGCGGCCCTGCTCTGTATTCGTTATCTTCATCACTGCACCAGTTCTTTAATTAGGCAGTGAAATCATCTGCATAGTGATTAGGAAATCACAGTTAAGAAAGTGTTACAAAGAGATCTTTCTGGAAGCACTTTGCTTTGGAAATTCCTCCACGTATAATATCAAGGAAACGTATTTGGACACAGCTGACATTCAGGTCATCAGCTTCACCAGACCTTCACTCTTCAATCCTCAAATGTTGGAGGAACTAGAAAAAGTCTTGAGCATGGCCGACAACAGCAACTTCATTATTTATCCTGTGAAATGAAGGTAGTGAAGTACTTTGGTGTCGTAATTCATTCTGTTTTTTATGTTCAAAAGAATATTTCATCTTATGCAAATAATTGTGTTACTATCGTAGGTTCATATATTGAAAATATATCATAGGATATTAAGCACAGCGGCACACACCTATGGTAACACCACCTAAAGTCAAATCCAGCAATGCCTCTTCTTAACTTGTGAATGCAGATATTTTATGCATCATTTCTTAGCTGCAGTTTTCTTATTTATAAAATATGATTAAATATATTCTTTCTAGCATTCCCTAAATATTGTTGCAAAGATTAAGTGGTTTTATTCGTGAAAGTGGTGAAAAGCGTCTAAAATGATAACATATAATACTAAAAGTTATTATAATTATATCCTCAATATTTACATTAGAGATCTCCCGAAAAACAGAACCAACAGGATGTGCATGTATGTATGTGTATGTGTGGTGTGTGTGTTTATGCTGTGTTTCTGTGTGTGTATTAAGGGATTTATTTTAAGAGATTGGCCCATGGGATTGTGAACAGTTGGAAAATCTAAACTCTGCAGAGTAGGCTAGAGACCCAAGAAGTGTTGAGGTTAGAGTTGAGGAGAGTCTGTTGGCAGAAGTCCTAATTACTCATAGAAGGCCAGTCTTTGTTTGAATTCTTTGTTCTATTGAGACCATCTGACTGTATGAGGCTCACCCACCTTATATCCATTACGGAAGATAATCTGTTTTCCTCCAAGTTTACCTATTGAAATGTTAATTTCATCCATAAAGCACCTCCACATCCAGAATAATGTGAGAAACATCCCAAATAATATGAGACCAAATAGCTGGGTCCCATGATGAAGCCAAGTTGACACATACAGTTAAGCATATTATTACCTAACTGAGTGATTAAAACACTCCTAAGAATATTTCAATTATTTACCTCAAATTGCATGTTTGAAACATGATTTATATCATTATTTATCTAGTGTCAGAATAATATTTAAAATGTTGAGTGTGTGTGTGTGATATCCAATTAGAGGGTTGTTACGTAATGCAAACTTAATGACTGGGTCTGTGTAAACATTTAACATAGCGCTGACAAATTTTAAGGATTCAATTTGTGTTACATACTATTATCATTGTAAAATGACTGAGCTAGTATGTGCTATGGCTGTAAATGGTCATGTACTTCCTGGACAGCAAAGGTGCTCCATGTGTTGATAATTCTTCATAAACTACAGACTCAGCATCCTTGAATCTCAAGGAAAGATTTTGTACATATTGCTCTGAGCAAAGTCACAGTAACACCTCAATGGCACAACCATGAAACTCTCAGATCTACTTTGAAATTAATAAAATAATTTTTCTTGGAAAGAGTAACAGTGCAGACTAGGGAGGTGCTGGTTAAATGCACAGGAGTTTTTTCCTCTCATGGAGTTTGTTTTCTGGTGTTTTGTGACAATATATATATTAGACAGATGTTCAGATTATTTTTACATTACTTTAATGCTGGAATAGTAAGTGTAAACTTCATACAAATTTGAGAATTGAGGCACCCAGACCTTTCCAGCTGAGGCTTGCCTCAATCTAATGTGATAGAAAGACACAGGTATGCACATCTGGCTACTGTGGACCTGGCCTCCCATCTGTCCCATCCAGCTCTTTGACTTTCCCAATTAGTGTAATGTGTTGGCTAAATTTTATGCTCAACAGTAAGATATTTCATGCCGACAAAAATATTGAACTAAAATCATTGTTGTGGGAATATCATTTACTTATTTATTTATCATTTATGGGAACAAAGTTTGGAAAGACTCTCATCTTTTCTCATCTTCTCTTTACATTTTTGATGACCCTTTTTTTTGATTTAGGAGGACTCTTATAATGTAATCATTGCTTATGCATGTAAAATAAGTTTCTATTAAACTATCATTAATATTCTATAACAAAGCATCCAATTAATTAATTTAAAGACTAAATCTATAAATAAAGATGTCTCGCCAAATTGTTTATAAATATTTTGAAACAATACACTATATTTATCCACTATATTTATCCAGCAATTTAAAGTGCTCAGACAGCAAAATATTTCTAAGATGAATGGAAATCTACATTTATGAAGGAAATTTTAAGATCCACACACTGTTTCTGAATGTTTTGTGTTTCTAAATGAATTATTATCATTTTATTACTTTAATTAAAATCAATTGAGATACTTTATTATTTTGCAGAAATAGAAATGCTCAAAATATTCAGACGGAAATGTCTTCTATTAATTGCACACAAGTACTTGAAAGAAAAAAATAGCAAAAAACAGAATTCCTGCCTATTAGCTAAATAAGACAAACTTAATGAATGATTGAAGAAAAATTGTCTGCAGGTTGTCTATATTTCAATCTAATTATATACTTCTTCAAATGATTCACCAGTCTGTTGAGATTTCTGTTTCTCCAAAAAGTGATTTGCCTCAACAGACCTGACAAACTGAAAAATAAATTGCATCTATTGGGCAAAGCTATATAGATATGTTGACATACAAAGTTTTGATAACTGCTATAAAAAGAGCTTCTTCATACATCTTTGTAAATTGGGAAGAGACAGGTAGTACAATTTGAACTTGTATTCTAGCCATACAATTGCACATAAATACTTTTACTGTATTAATCTCTATATGAATGAGTTTAGCACCCCAAGTTTTTTAAACAATACACATATTAAAGAAAATATTTCACCATTAAAAAAATGATATTCTTTAAAAATAAATGTAGGAGAGTTGCAAAGAAGAATGCAGAAATATCCACTTGCAGAGGGAAGATGAATACATTCAGACTTTCTTTGTTTCTAATTCACTCTTTTGTGAGTTTTTTCATGCCTTGTGCACATCACCTTTTGCAGTCCAAGGTCAACAATTTGCCAGTACACTACAAAGATAGCAGGGAAGAGGAAATTCTGCAAATCACTCAACCTGTTAAAAATATACCCTTTCATTTTTAAGAATCAGTTGCAAAACAAATAGTAGACTATTAATTTTAATGCATGGCTTGCAAAATACTTTAGATCCACAAAAGGAGCAGAATCTATTTTTAATCTCTGTATTCTTGAAAAATACACCATGCTAGTTTTATCTGTCATTAACCTATCTCCCTACATTACATCTTTAAACATACCAATAAGACCTTAAGACTTTGAATATACTTTTTAATAGCAAAGATTTTACACACACACACACACACACACACACACACACACACACACACACGTCTATTTTCTGGGCAGTCACAATAGTCTGACAGATAATCATCTCCTCTCTATTGCAGTATCCAAAATGAACATATAGAAAATCTCTTTAATGACAATGTATTTTCAGCTCAAGTGGTTTGCAGCATGTTACATTGGGCAGCAGATTAGTAGTTTGATTAGTTAAGACTTTTGCCTAAAGGCATGACCATTAGGTATGTGTTTCCCAAACCTCAAGAGGCAAGATATCACAATGTCAAAACACCTTCTTTTCTTTTAATGACTCCCAAATTTTGAAAGTTTTGTTGTTAATGTTTAGTGTCCTTAAAAGACACACACACACACACACACACACACACACACACACACACACCAGTATTGGTTATTTATAGAAAATCTTCTATTAATGGTTCTTTACTTCAACACTTGGTTTGTCACCATTTTTTCATATCCAAGGAGGAGAGAGATTTAAGAAGAAGATGAATATAAAAAATATATGCTAAAATTCATAGGAGTAGAACTAAGTAATGAGAATTGTAACTAAAGGTATTTTAGTATATACACAGCACTTTACATAGATGATGGGAAAGTAGAATAGATCATATTCCCACTTATGTATTATTATTATTATTTTCCGTCTTCTCATATATCTTACATTTTAGGAGAGACAAAGCAAAGCAAAAGAAAATTAAAGATCAAGATACACTGTACAATGTTAAATGTTACAGTAACCACGAAACAATAGAATGAGACACAATGATTTAGTTAGGCTGACATTTTTTTGTGGTGTCTGTCTGTAAGGATTCTTTCAATAATCTTGTTTGTGCAACCTAGATGTTGCATTGTATTTTCTCTCACCTTCTGTAAGGATGATGAAAGAACTCTGGTCTCTGTACAACCAACAAGTCAGATAGTCTGACCCCTGAATAATTTGGCAGAAACTCCACCTGGCTGTATCCTCATAAACTTGTATAATGCCAGTGGAGGTTTTCAGTAAAGCACTAAAATTCTGACCTATTTAAACATCTATTTATTTATGAAATATTATTGGAAATTCACTATTAGCAAAATATACCTTGAAATAAGAGGTTTTTTGAAATATTTTTACTGAATCCTTAGTTTTCTAATGTGCTTTTTAATGTCTTTTAAAATAATATGGTAATTTAAAATGAAAGCTCTTCAAAGCATTTTTAGCATAGAAACACTTCATGGCCATCCAAATCTTACATCTATCAGATATTTATGTAACTTTTAATGCCTTTAATAAAGTTTTTCCACAGCACAATACATGGCAGTCCAAATGTAAGAGTTCAATATAATCTAAAGTTCTCTAGTTTGAAATCTATTGATTAATGCAAAATATTTGTAATGATGTTGAAAAACTCAAAATTTCAAAAATAACGATTGCAACAATAAAGTGTTAAGCAACATGGAACTCTTTTGCTTACCTGATATGAAAAAATAAGCCCCATTATTAATTATTTTATTTTTAAATATTTAAGTTATCTGTCTCTATAGTGTCTCTTAAAACATTAGTATAGTAATATAATGACTGAAAAAGATGTTTTTGAGTGATAAAGTTTTTTTTGGATTTTGTGGCAATGAGATTTGGCACTTCCTTTCATTTGCACAATTGGTTGGAAAACTTGACCAGAAAATAAAATAGAAAATAGGAACTTATCCATTTCTTAAGGTAAGAAGCAACCTAGGGAATTTAATTATTGCAGAAACAAGTTTAATAAGGGATGAGCCCTATAATGTTTTATTGAAGTGAAATGCTTTCATTTTCTTAATGCCTTGAAATGTGGTGAATTTTAGTCCTAGTGAAGCCACGTGGTAGGCAGGCAGGAGATGGAATAAGGAGAGGCTTTGTGTATTGCCAAAGGGAAATCAGCAATAGGAAATAGTATATTGCTACTATGAACCTATGAAACTCTGCTACTGTGCCAGGAAACTCTGCTACTGTGCCAGGCTGTATGCTACGTGTTTTAAACATTTATCACTTACTCCTTTAAGCACTTCTATCATGTATGAAGTTCTTATTTTATTTTATTTTATTTTATTTTATTTTATTAAGGCAAGATGTCTCTCTACAACCTACACCCAGTGCAGTGATGTAATCATAGCTAACTGCAGCCTCAGCCTCCTGGGCTCAAGGGATCCTCCAGCCTCAGCCTTCTGAGTAGCTGGAACTACAGGCATGCAACACCATGCCTGGCTAATTTTTCAAATTTATGTTTATGTTTTAGAGATGGGGTTTCCTTATGTCCCTATGTTGCTCAAGCTGGTGTCCAACTCCTGCAATCCTCAACCTCCCCAGTAGCTGGGTACAATACAATAGGTACCTTTACAATCAGGTATAATACTTCATCTTCCCACCTATGTATTATTACTCATGATACATGCTATGGATAGGGGTTTACAGGTCAGTATGCTCAAAGGTTATGCCCAGACATAAAAATAGCAAATCCTTTATAATCCTTACAATGGGACAGGTACTCTTCTAAGCTGTTACAGACATTAGCTCATTTAATCATCTCAACAACTTCCTAGAGTTAGGACTTTTTTGTTTGTTTGTTTTTGAAACGGAGTTTCGCTCTTGTTGCCCAGGCTAGAGTGCAATGGCGCGATCTCGGCTCACCGCAACCTCCGCCTCCTGGGTTCAGGCAATTCTCCTGCCTCAGCCTCCTGAGTAGCTGGGATTACAGGCACATGCCACCATGCTCAGCTAATTTTTTGTAGTTTTAGTAGAGACGGGGTTTCACCATGTTGACCAGGATGGTCTCGATCTCTTGACCTCGTGATCCACCCGCCTCAGCCTCCCAAAGTGCTGGGATTACAGGCTTGAGCCACCGCACCCGGCCGAGTTAGGAAAGATGAAATGCCTGAGTCACACAGGTACGAGGCAAGGCACTCACGAAGTATTATACCTATTGTAAAGTGGAAAGTATAACTATTAGTTAGGGAAACTCCCATTTAGAGGATCAACATCAGAAGAAATTCTATTTAAGGGGTGTGATAAATGGAAACTAGGCCACTTTCGTTGCCTATGATATGCCAAGCTATGCTAACTGCTCCATATAATTGTACTACATAAAATCCTTACAACAACCTTTAAAGATGAAATTTCCTCTTTCTGATTGTTAAGATGAGAGAAATAAAAGGTTCAAAAGGAATAAAAAACTTTTGTTAGGTCGCATAGCAAGAGAGTCCTGGAAAAGGATTCAGATAGGCCTGCTCCCATACCTATGTAATTTCATGACACTTCAACGCTTCTCCACCACTTTCTATTTCTCGGATTAAATCTTTGATGTCATTTATAGGAAATGTTACTTTCTAATCAGTAATTTAGCCTAAAAGAAAGACTTGTCAGAGCTCTCTTTATAACAGATCTGCCCTAATTATTTAGCTAAGTGGTACTGTATCAGACAGTAACTCACTTAAGGATACTTAACTGCATCTTCTAAATATGCAATCGTGTTGTCTACAAATAGAGACAATTTGACTTCTTTTCCTAATTGAATACCATTTATTTATTTTTCTTGCCTGATTGCCCTGGCCAGAACTTCCAATAATATGTTGAATAAGAGTAGTGAGAGAGGGCACACTTGTCTAGTGCCAGTTTTCAAAGGGAATGCTTCAGGTTTTGCCCTTTCATTATTATACTGGTTGTGGGTTTGTCATACATCATGGAATACTATACAGCCACAAAAAAGGATGAGTTCATGTCTTTTGCAGGGACATGGATAAAGCCGGAAACCATCATTCTCAGCAAACTGACACAAGAACAGAAAACCAAACACGGCATGTTTTCACTCATAAGTGGGTGTTGAACAATGAGAACACATGGACACAGAGAGGGGAACATCACACTAGAGGGAATGTTGAGGGGTGGAGGGATAGGGTAGGGGTAGAAGGGCTTGGGGGTTAGGGAAGGGATATCATTAGAAGAAATAAAGTAAATGACGGGGTGATGAATGCAGCAAACCACCATGGCAGGTGTATACCTGTGTAACAAACCTTCATGTTCTGCACATGTACCCCAGAACTTAAAGCATAATTAAAAAAAAAAAAAAAAAAAGAACACTTTACTGGGAACCTTGATTCCTAAACTTTGGAATAAAAATGATCTATTTTATTTTACTTCAAATTCCAAATTTCTGATAGAAGTCTAGTTGAATTTGGAATGTAAACAAAAATTAAATATATGTCTGGTTATTTTATTTGGAATCTTTCTATATTTGGTTTACCATCTAACTTTTTTTGGTGGTGGGGGATATACTTTTAAGTGATGTTTATATATTTTGTACTTTTTTTAAAACTCTATATTGGCAGTATAACTTTAAAATTATTTCTAATTGAAGTTTATGGCTTTGAGCTAACCGTAGTTTTATGGCTTTGATAACAGGCAACCAAACTGCATATAAACTGCTGAGATGAATAGAAAAATATGTCATTTGAATAATTAACTATACCACTGTGATCTGACAATTTTGACTGTATTTTTCACGAAACAAGTTGAACTAAATAAATTTTACTCATTCCTCCATTATAAATTTAGATTTCCCATAAGTTCCTTAAGTTGTTTTATCAACCTCATTGTTTTTATTATAAATATTATATTTTAAAATAAGTTTTAAAAGACGATATAATGAGGTGGTTAAGAGCAAGGAATATATGGATTTATGTCCAGAATCCACATTTCTAATTTGCTGCTGTGGACAAGTTACCATGTGCCTCACATAAGTGCCTGGCCTCATACTTGTGTGACTCAGGCATTTCATCCGTAAAAAGGGAAGAATAATAGTCCTAACTCTAGTGGGTTGTTGAGACAATAAAATGAGCTAATGTCTGTAGCATCTTAGAAGAGTAACTCTCCCATTATAAGTATTATGAGGGATTTGCTATTTTCATGTCTGGAAATAACATTTGAGTATACTGACCTATAAACCCTATCCATAGCATATGTCATGTATTATTTCTTGTGCAGAATCTCATGACCAAATCATTTTGTCATTAATGAGAACAATAATGACATAGGCAATTTAAAATAGGTTGTCCATTTAAATATCTTCAGTTAAATGATGAACAATATATAATATTGCAATCCTTTTAGAAAGCAATTTTTTAGGACAGATTAACACAAAAATAGAAAGTAAAAACTATAAACCTTTAATATATCATTTTATTTGGGGTTGTCTTTAAAATTCTCTCTTAAGAATATTTATATAAATAATCCTTTTAATTATTTTTGATAAGAATACATTTTTTCCTCATAGAGCATAAGCATTGAATGTTTTCTCAGCACAATTTGAAGGCTGAACTTGATTCATCTTTCATCTTTATAATCTAAGGGCTATATTTGCATACAAAAGGAAGTAGCAAAACAGAATAAACATAACAATGTTTTCAATGATCAGTTCAGTATATATTTACTTGTAAATTTTAGTTCCAATGATAATACATTAATCTCTGTAATGATGATTATACACCCACATACACAGCATATACATAAATTATTTATATTAGATATGCATGTGTATGTTTTTGTATCACATATAATCAGTCCACAGTGTTCAATATTTATATGTGTCATCAAAGTAAGTCAAAGTCTACATTAAAATAGTTAATTTATCACCAGTGATCTGGGAAAGTGCTCTTATATTGACAGACAAGTAATTATTTTTATTCATATTGCTTAAGCCTCTTCCAGGAATGCTACAGAGTGAATAGATTCTTATTTAAATGAATAACTTTCTTAGTTGGATACAATCTACTAACAGCATGACTATTACAGTGGTGAATAGAAAAGCTGGAATGAGTTCATTAACAAGTCAGAAAGGGCAGTTTGGTTTATTTCCAACATGGTAAAGCTTTTGTGATTCCCACCTATAAACATGGGGTGAGGGGGTGGGGGTGAGGAGGCGTTGCACTATAATAATGAAGAGAATTACCACTGAGCTTTTAGAGACAAAAAAATGGTTTAATATCCCCTAGCACAATGTCAAATGCTTTCAAGCATGTTTAAATTCTTGTGTTAAGATTTCTGTCAGCACAAGATACCAATCAAAGTGAAACTTTCTTTTTTCAGATACTCAAAAGAACGTCATTCTTGTTTTTTTTTTCCTTTCTTACTCTTAATATACGAGTACTCTGATGAACACGCTATTGATTTTATTAGTGTTCTTTGTGAGTTGGGAAGAAAGTTGTACTTCAAAAGATGCCAGAAAGAATTGAAAATACAAGGCAATAAACAGAGATCAACAGGACAGCCTATGCTGTTCTCCTTCCTACTGGGCAATTTCATGTGTCACAAGTGTAAAAGGAGGAAGCGTTCATAATGATTTCACTTATTATAATAATACATGTTAAGAAAAAAATAGTTATTGAAAATGTTTACTGAAATTCAAAATTTGTCTTTATTCCTAGTATATACTTATTATTTCCTAATGCTGATGTATTGAGCCTGTGAATATGGGAGATTTCTCACATGCCTGCTACCAGGAGGCCTGCTACCTGGCATGACCTTTATTCCAGATGCAAAAACAGAAATCAACTAAAGTTTCAAGTTCTATATACAATAAATGAGTTTGGGTTTATTTTGGTGACAGTTGTATTTCTAGACATCTGAAAAGTTTATAATAGGTTTTGAGAATTTGTCAGAGATTTTAAGAAATAATGAAATAACTGAAGCCATTTTTTAGTTTCTCTTCTTGTCAATTGATTTCAAAGGCCTTGGGTTACTGTGTAATCTCTCTGACTTACTACTCTCACTAGAGATGCCTAATTCTGTTTTTGCTAAGTATATAACTGTGCTGAACTTATGACTGAATAAGGCAAATTGCATCTGGGAGGAACTTATGTAAAGATCTGTTTAAACATGTTAGGTGTGGTGTTTAGTTTGTTACTTTCCAAGAGAACTGAGTGCATTTTTATCGATGGTTCATATTGACAGAATGCCTCCTTAGGTTAATATTCATGAGGTATTATTATGTGAAGGGCATTTTAAACTAGAGGACATTTCTACCTTTATATTCTACAGCTATTTTTTCCTTGAAATATATATACAATTTGAATAAAACAGTAATAAAAGTGAAAATATTTAATTTTGATAATGAACTTTTATTTGAAAATAATAGTTATGATTTATTAAGAAAATTTAATATGCTATGTATGTTGGAGCAAGCTTTTTAAAGCATTTTAAGAATATATAAACATTTGACACAATTATAAATGATTATTAAATTGATCCTTTGATTTTACTCTTAGAATATGAACACAAACATATTCAATCCTGACTAATAAACACCTATAAAATTGCCCTTACTGCATTTCTCACAATAAAATTTGACCAACATATCAAATAGTATAGTATAGGTTTTTTGAATCATGTTTAATTTTTATTTAATTTTTGTATAATACACATATTATAAAATTTACCATTTTAACTGTCAGTGCACAATTCAGGGGCATTAATTATATTTAGAAATTGTACATAATCACAACATTTATTTCCAAAATATTTTTGTTATCCTAAATAGAAACTCCATATTCATTACACAATGTTACTTGGTTAGTTTTAGGATTTTGTATATATTTAATATGTGAAACTTAATTCTGAATGATGATTTATAAATTAGTGTAAATATAATTATAATTTCTTGTAAAATTTTGCATGTGTTTGCATATGCGTAAATAGATTTACATATGCATGTGTATCTAATTATTATATTAACAAATAATTTTGATCCATATGTTTCATATGTTCAGTGTATTGAACTTTGAAAATTGATTCAATTTTATATAATTGATGTACATATTTTTAGTGCTTCAGAGATAGATATACATTATAGAACATTTCCAATTATATATTACATATTAATATGTTTAACCATCAAATATATATATATACAAAATGAGTATAGTATGTATGTAGTCAAGTTATATATATATCAGATATATATATTTCATATATATTTTAGAATCATATTTAATGTCATATGTTCAGATAAGTATATAATAGAGTAAAATATATTTGATGTTATATATTTTTGAAGAAGGAGTAATATATTTGAAACCAATGTTATTCTTACTTTTATGTAATTCATATTGCTACTTTTAAAGGTCCTCTTGAATTACAATCTTGTAAATCATTAACAGGAGTTATTACTATCTTCCGGCAATTTCTGTCTCAAAAAACTTCAAGGCATATAATTTCCTAAGAATTGAGTTACTAAGTTTATCTACCTTCTTATTTTTAGGTCCTACGATTTTTGCTTTTAAGCTACTCAATGTTCTGAGTTTTTTCTCTTCCTTCCATTAAAATGCCTGCTCAGGAAATATCCACATTTCCTCCTCAATTTTCTAACGTAACCTGGAAGCATATCCAATGTCTATATAAGGTATAGATTCTCCCTGTGCACTTAAAACTTTATTGTAACTTTTCCAGGAGATTCTTGAGCAATATTCTTTGAAGGAATTCTTAGATATTATTGTCCACCTCACAGTGACCCCAAAGGGGCAATGATGTAATCATTGAAATTTTCTGGGGTTTTGTGCTGCTTACACTCCGTATTAACACAGGAATAACCCTTTCCCTAAATTGAAGTACTTTTTCTTATTATACAAGGCATAATAGGTATGAATTTCCTAGAATTATATTTAATAGTATGTACTTCAATGGAAATGTGTCAACACCACATGTCTACAATGCTTCTCCCTACCCTTTCCTAAATGAGTGAAGACAACCTTTCGTTTCTTGAATTAAATGTGTATTTTATGTAGAGCCAACAGCTACATTCATGCTAATAATGTTGTTCTAGTTTAGGGGTCCAGATATGTGCCTATAACAATTTTTCCTCTTAACTTCTACTTCATCTATTCAAATCGACTGTCTGCTTCTCACAACAAAGCCTTTAAAATGATATTCCTCCTTTCTTAACCATCGCAGACCCTATCAGCATAAGGACAGTGAGTTTAACTGTAGAACTTAAAACTTCAACTATTATAAATTAATCTGTAATTCTTTAACATTAATTCTCTTATTGACCTCACTGATTCTTTATCAAATCAATTTTACAAGCACAAATTTAACATATTTAATAGTCATATGATAGAGTTTGGATTTTTGACTCATCTCTTGGAGAAAGGCATTCATTGCCCTTCATGCAATTTGCCAGTGTAGCATAGCAATCGTTTTATGGCTTTTCACAACTACAAACCCCTGTCAAAATAGTAAAACTTAAAGAGTGAAAACAAAGCAAAACAAAATGGCGACAAGCTTTTATTTAACTTAATGACAAGATGCAAAATGAAAATAATAGTTCGTGTTTTTATACTCTCTACATTAACAATAAAACATGCTTTAATATTCAATACATATTTAGCAAGAATCTGAGTTCCATCTCGTTTAGTACAGATTGAGAAATCAGACGTATCAGGTAACTTTTATTCACCAGTGTAGGAACCTTTTATTCACCAGAATAAATTCCTACATGTGATATATTTTAAAAATTAGAACTATTGTTCTATATTTTGAAGATAAGTAACTGTTCACTATGAAAAGATATTCTGGCCCTCTAACACTTTGGATTTGCCTCTCTCTAAAAATTTATCTTTGAATATCAGCCCAAAGCATTGCTAACTTTCATTACTTCATGGTTCACGACACATATTCAGACATAGGCTTCAAATTATTCCTTAAGGAATACCAGCAGGTGATTGATAACTGGAAAAACTAATCATATCTATGGGAATAAATCAAACACAAAGACATCCTGCATGTGCAGTCTGCCACAGTTATTTGAGCAACGTCATGTAGCAATAGAATTTATATTTTGAGACCCCAGAATTCAAATTAACATCAGCAAAATCACAGTTAATTGCTTAAAAACTATCCTCTTGTCTACATAATTATATTTTACTCACATGAAAAGTAACTATTTATTGCATTGAATGAAAGTTATAAATTAAGACATTCTCTGCTGTATTTATTTTTCCTTCTTTAAGAGTCATTATTAGAAGAAGAAATAAAAGGTTTTTACCCCAGGAGGCATATCTAATTCTTTGCCCATTGGTTATTCATTAGAAAAGTTGTGATGTTTATGGAAAAAAGATGATGAGTATGTGATAACACAAAGCCTTATAAAGTACTGTTTCAAAATTCAAAGGCTTTGCTAGCATGAGGAACAGGATTTTACATTCATTATAGTTCATAAAGTTAATAATGACCTTCAAAACTTGTTCTTTTTTTTTTTTTTCCCATTTATTTATTTTATTGTATTTTAGGTTTTGGGGTACATGTGAAGAACATGCAAAATTGTTGCATAGGAACACACATGGCAGTGTGATTTGCTGCCTTCCTCCCCATCACCTACATCTGGCATTTCTCCCCCTGCTATCCCCCCCCAGCTCCCACCCCCCACCGTCCCTCCCCTATTTCCCCCCAACTGACCCCAGTGTGTAGTGCTCCCCTCCCTTTGTCCATGTGCTCTCATCGTTCAACACCCGCCTATGAGTGAGAACATGCGGTGTTTGATCTTCTGCTCCTCTGTCAGTTTGCTGAGAATGATGGTTTCCAGGTTCATCCATGTCCCCACAAAGGACCCAAACTCATCGTTTTTGATGGCTGCATAATATTCCATGGTGTATATGTGCCACATTTTCCCTATCCAGTCTATCGTCGATGGGCATTTGGGTTGGTTCCAGGTCCTTGCTATTGTAAACAGTGCTGCAATGAACATTCGTGTACACGTGTCCTTATAGTAGAACGATTTGTAATCCTTTGGATATATACCCAGTAATGGGATTGCTGGGTCAAATGGAATTTCTATTTCTATGTCCTTGAGGAATCGCCACACTGTCTTCCACAATGGTTGAACTAATTTACACTCCAAGAACAGAGTAGCAGAGGAGAAAATGATGACGTTGAGGTCACAGCAGGGAACTTATTCTCACTTCAAGTAAAACTCATTTGCTCCTCAGTGAAACATACAATTTATAATCTTTTATATTCCAAAGTATTTAAATGATATAGACATTAAACTGCTATCTTGAGAAAATAATTTCTTGAAAACATTATTCTCTCATCTCTAAGTATTACCATAAAATGGAATACCATTTTAATTTTATAGTCTATGTAATTTATATTGCAAAGGTATACATTTTTATAGGCAATTTTGGGGGGAACAATAAAAATAGAAACATTTTGGCTAATAATGGGAATATATTACAAAAATTCAAACAGAAAGTCTGTTATAGTCTTATTTACATAAATATGTTGGATTTCCATATTGAAAATGTGTCATAATAGCTTGGGAGAAAAGATTGTTAATTAATCCAGTTCCTAGATAGATGCCTAAGTGGATGAAATGTAAATTTTATTTCCATTTTTAGTCTCCTTTCCCATTGTCTATTTTGTAATATCAAACTGTGTCCTCGTAGTTGAATATAAAATGACAAATGTTTTCCAATGGGTTCTATTATAAAGGTTTCCAACAGATTTGATTACCCTGTAGATATAGGAGTACAATAGGGAGACCAATCGGAATGTGTATAATTTAAAGTTACTTTATAATGGAAAATCTTCAGGAGGCAAGAAAATTGTGTCTGAATCTAGATACCTTACTGAACATTAGAATATAAGCCAAAAATGATCAAAGTCTCAAATATGAGTTTATATGGAAAAAGTCAAATCCAAAGGAATGTAAGGTCAAAATATCCCTTCTCTGTACGTCTTAAGTTTAAACTTTGAATGAAGAATGTGAGCACTTTAAAAAAAAAAAATTTAAAAAAAAATTGCAGTGGGCCATATCTTCTGTGTCATTATATGAAGGTTTCATCAGGACAGGATATTTTCTGCTTTCAGAGGTACGAGCTAAAACTCTCCTCTGAAATGCCAAACATCTTTCTACTCATTCTTTCCATTTCCACCAATCCTTAGCTTAATCCTTTTTAGGAATGAAGTTGGTAGTCCATGCTATCACATAGCCTGGGTTTCCAACTATTCTGATCTTCCCAGTTTGCCTGAGCTACATTTGAACAAGTCCTTTCCACCTTGTATCAGAAGATGCTGCCAGGCACAGTGACTCGTGCCTGTAATCTCAGTACTTTCGAGGCCAAGGTGGGAGGAGGGCTTGAAGCCAGGCGTTCAAAAAGATATTGGGCAGAGAAAGAAGACCCCTGTCTCTAGAAAATAAAATAAAATAAAAATAAAAATAAATAAACCTGGCATGATGACCTGTTGTGTGCCTGTAGTGGCAGTTACTTGGGAGATTGAGGTAGAAGGATCACTGGAGCCCAAACTAAATCTGAAGAAAAAGAAAGAAAAAGGAGGAAGAGAAGGAGGAGGAGGAGGGAAGGCAGCAGCAGCAATTGCAAGAATAGAATTTTCAAAGGAATATTTGCACGGAAATAAACCTCTCTCTCTCTCTCCTGCTCTCTCTCTCTCTCTCTCCTGCTCTCTCTCTCTTTCTGTGTGTGTGTGTGTGTGTGTGTGTGTGTGTGTGTGTGTGTGTGTGATGGGAATGAATACTTGATACTGTCAGAAAACCACACATTTATTGCCTAACACAAAGCTATCTAACAAATGGGACCTTATTCTTTTCTGAGATAATTTTCCCATCAGTCCCCTTTTTAGTGAGCACAAAATGTTGTTCATTTTGCTCATGCTGATTTAACACCCCATTTTACACTAGATATAACATTTAGCTTAATTCCATTTATTTCTTTATTTTTGTTATTTAGAAAGATATTACCCAAAATATGATGAATATAACAGTTTTTAAAAGATACTTTGTACATATGTAAGAATGCAATTTAGATAGAATTTTAGCTGAAAGTAATAAAGAAATAAAATTTTTCTGTATTCACATTATGATGAATCCTTCTTTCTTCAGTCAAGGCTATTAAATGCCACACACATATCTTACTGAGGACAAGGCTGAATCTACTAAGCTGAGGGCTGCTTGCTCAAATTATACCTTGCTCAAATTCATATTGACTGTCAGGTGAGGGAAAGAAATCCACATGTAAATAAAATTAGTTTCCCTTAATGTTGAAGTGCTTTTTTTGTCCCAATTCTGAATATTTGACAAGATAGAGATAATGTTTACTTATATTTAAAAATCTAGGTTACAGATTTGATATTTTTAAAAACAGATGCTGAAACATATTAAGATCCCCAAATGTAGTAGCCATAATGCAAATTTTTGAAATACAAAATTAGTTGTCAGCCTCTGGATTTTTTAGAAGCAGGTCTTTTGGGGGATGGTGAGATGATTTAGGTGATTTTTTTATTTATTCTATTTCTTTCCTTCAGTAATACCAAGTGAGTATTGAGGCTATGTTTTTTCCTCATATATGTAAGCTATAGTAAAAAAAAAAATAATTTACAGTGGAACTTCTTTTAATAACTAAAATGTTTTTCTATGCATCACTACTAAAATTATTATTTTTCTGTATACTCTGTATCTTTATTTATGTAATTACCCAGGTAATATCTTCAGAATATTTTGCATTTCCTACCCAAGGGTAATATCTATTCAACAAATAAAATATCATGGTTTTAGTATTGTTATTTCAGAGTAATTAAAACTAATATAATATTAAGAAAGAGGAATATAAACCTTATCTTACTTCAAATCCTATCTTTTTATAACTTGAAATTGAAGACTGAAGGCATCTGTGTTTATAGCAATGTGAAATAAGTTCTGTCTTACTAAAAATGACTATGTAAAAATAACTTTGCTCCCATGTGATTAGACTAATGGAGAATGGAATTCCTAAAATAAGAGGATTCATTGATTTATGCTATATTGTATCTGTTTAGACTGATATATTGATAACATCTAAGTCATTTCCTTCTGTAAATATATGGTAAGCTGTTACAATTTTTCATTTAACATATTTATAAGTTAAATATATATTTATGTTTTGAAATAGACTACACCCTACTTTTTGTCACTGTAAACATCAATACATTAACGTTAATAATTTAGATAAAAATAACTTTGAATTGATGCCCCTCTAAAAACCATTTCAAGTGTATGAGACAGAGAGAGAGAGAGACTAGATATGCAAAATTTAGGGGACAGAAAAAAGCATTAATGAACCAAGTTGATATGCAGATTTTATTTACAAACACAGCCCTGTGCCTTCCGTGAGTCAGTAGATGATCAAACACAATATTGTTGATATTTATTACTGAAATCCTATATAAACTGAATTGTTATTCTGATAATAATTCTACAATATTAGAAATGCCTTCAATTATCTCAATAAGTCCATCATATTAATTGGAGAACTTTGCAAAATGTCTCTTCTACTCATACTTTCTTATTTAATTCTCACAGAAATCATCTGAGTAGGCAAAGAAATTCCTGTTACACACAAGAAGAAACTGAACCCACGCAGGTGACGCTATAGAAACAAGATCACACACCTAAGGTTATAGACTCAAGGCTTGAACTCAAATTCTCTAACTTCTAGCTTAAATTTCTATTTCCCCTGTATCTGGCTGCACAATGATTTGTATATAGTACAAGTGTTAAGAGCTATTTTAGAATAGAGATAATTTTCATGAGTCAAAAAAAATAAGTGTTCTTAATGTAAATTTTTAAAAAATCAGGCTGGATGTGATGGCTTACACCTGTAATCCTAACAATTTGGGAGGCCAAGGGAGGAGGACTGCTTGAGCCCATGAGTTTGAGGCTGCAGTAAGCTACCATTATGCCACTGCACTCCAGACTGGGCAACAGAGTGAGACTGTCTCAAATAAACAAAACATCCAAAATCCAGAATTGTAAAAAATCAATTAATTCCAGTACTTCCTTCAATAAACAGTCTGCATCATAAAAGTTTAATGAGTTTAAATGACCCACTCTTATGACTGATATTTGACATAAAGTGTTGGCTGTTTCTGAGGCATTTTCACAGTAAGTACCTAGCAAGTAAAACTGCCTTTTAAAGTCCTTAAAACACTTACATGTGATTTACCTCTTCCAAAGAAAAATATCAACTCTTGATTCTGAGAGGAAAAAAATAATGTGGTACAAATATTCCTGAAGTCAGATAACTGCTGAGTAAAAAAATAACAAGAAGAAAACCACTTACAGGCCACATCTAGGCAGGTGCAGATTTAATTTATCTTTAAAGTGCATCTTTAGATATTTAAAAGAACTATATTTTTCACTTGCTCTGAATGTTTCTCAGGACACTTAGATTATCATTTGTCATGTTAAGTCAAAGCATTTTCTCCAGACTTTAAAGGTCCCCAAGTCATGTACTGCATCAAATAAACTGAAGCTTGTAGGTTGCCCTGAGCACATGACAAATGTGTTTGATGATTGTGATATTTTGCTCATTTTCATAGCATACATGGAAGGCCCTTGTCGTGTGTCAGGGAGAGCAGTGAAATTATAGAATATGGACCTATCATGCCTGTAGTTCTATGAAAGCTGAGAGATAAATCTGCGTCATTTTGTTTGTATTTGGAAATTTTTTAATAAGACAAAGTAGAAAAAAATACCTAATGGCAATGTTAAGGGAGTCGTTTGGTTTAGTTGAGTTGAATTTATTTCTATAAAATTATAGTTTCTCTTCAATGGGAAATTAATTTCCTTCATTTTTTTTTTTTTGCCAATGAAATTATAGCTATATGAATAACCAAGAAGTGGAGTTATCACATCATGCAAGCATACATGACATAATTAACTTTTGAAGTTACATTTCAAAACATTTGGAAAATTTATTTAAGTTGTGTGAAAAGCATAATTATGACTACCACACTTCATCTATTCTTGGCAATGTACTGCTGTGGTCACACATCTGCTCCTCTAGTCACTTAAAAGTTTCTTCTGTACAACTCCCGGTTATCTGTAAAGGAAAACAGACTCTTCTGCCCTGGGGGAAAAAAAAAAATCTACTCTTTTTATCATAGTTCAACATTTAATTATTATTTGTTGCACTCTAATTTCAGAAAATATATTTTAAAAAGGAAACAAATATCTATCTTCCTATTTTTTTGAGAAATGACTATGTGCTCTAATGTACTATTTTAAAAACAGAAATATTAAAATAAAATCCTGAGTTATTGAAATCTTTGCTTTGGGAAATACATTTTGTTATTTGTTCTCTTTCCTTTTGATCCATAAATAGGGAAACATCTTGCCTTTATAAATGGAATCTTTTGAGGCCAGGCATGGTGGCTCACACCTGTAATCCCAGCACTTTGGGAGGCTTTGGCAGGCAGATAGCCTGAGGACAGAAGTTCAAGACCGGCCTAGTCAACATGGTGAAACCCCATTTCTACTAAAACTACAAAAATTAGCCTAGCATGATAATGTGTCTCTGTAGTCCCAGCTACTCGGGAGGCTGAGGCAGGAGAATTGCCTGAACCCACAAGGCAAAGGTTGCAGTGAGCCGAGATGGTGCCACTGCACTTTATTTTTATTTATTTATTTATTTTTAAGATGGAGTCTCGCTGGGTATCACAGCGAGACTCCATCTCAAAAAGAAATAAATAAATACAAATAAAAATGAATGGAATATTTCTAGGTTAAGATACATTCGGTTTAGTATTATCTGCATATTATTATCTTATTGTAATATAACGAAGACATTTATCATTGAAAATCATATTTGAATTATTCATGCCTATCATTATGGAGTGCTATGGGAGTTATATCTAGAAGTTAACACTTTTTTTTAAAAAGCAGTAATGAAGATTCTTAAATGTTGCCAAAAAATAAAGATGTCATTTGCGTACATGACAAAGTTGCTAGGAAAGAGCAGGAAAGTCAAAAATGGTAGCATTTGGGCTCATACTTCGCCTGATACTAGACTGTTTATATTTCTATAACTCACATAAATTAGGAAATATTAAGTAATCAAGGAGGATCTAAAGGGAATGTCAGTTATATATGGCCATAGGATACGCAGACAAAACAGTTCTATCCAGCAAGTCAGAACCAACTGTTTATTGTTGATTCTGCTTTTTAAATTGGATATGATATAATGTATTCTTACAAAAACATTACTAACGTGAGTATAGGAATTTTAATATATATTAGCATATAATTAAAACAGAATAAAGCAGCTTAGATTTATTTTGAGAAGGTTTTAAAGTTTTTCCAAATACATTTTTGGTGATTTCCACCTAAGATTGAGAGTGTCTCTTTCTTGTACATGTTAATATAATTGTCTATTATTCCCCAGTATGTTCAGCTTTCCTTTTTGTTTTAACAGTTTTGACAAAACTATTAGCTGCAATCTTCCAAAAGTGTCCCATTAAGATAATACGAATACTCTAAGGTAAATATCAACATTCATTGAACTTTTCGTTTTTACCTGCACCGTACATTTTTTCTTATGTGATTTTATTGGCACTGTCTATGAAAAGAACATTGTCTCTTGTTAAAAGTGGAACTTTTTCCACTGAAACAAGCATAGTTGTTAAATGGACAGTTGAATGAAATAAACTGACAAATAAAGGATTTTAATTGTACTTCCTTTTTTGTTAACTTTATGTCTTTTTATTCTACTGGAGTCCTAATGAAGTCAATTTGGGGCTTGCTACTATAAATGATTCAGGCTCCGAGTTCCCTGAGGATTCTGTTTTTCACCTGTTGTGAAGATTGTGGTCATTGCCTTAAATGTCTACCGAGTTGCTGGTGTGACAAAATTAAACATTTAGGTCTCTTGTCAGCTCTAAGGTTTATGCTTTTGGAAAGATTGAAAGAAAATGTCACTCAAGCATATCTCTGTGTGAGATATGCTTTCTCCTAACTGATAAAATAAAATGTAAAGTTTTATTTCTTTATGGAAACTGCCATTTAAATACTTATGACATCCTTTATTTCATGGAAAAATAAATCCTCAAATGTAACAGCACAACAGCAAGATTGAAATGTTTATGGCCTAAAAATGCCATGAGTTGTAAGTTTTGGTGTTTTTTTGTTTGTTTTTAGAATATCAGTATTTGTTAAATACATCAAACCGTCAACTTTTCTTTATAAACTTTTTGAACATGGGGAAATGTCAGAGATTCTAAATTGAAGAAATAATTTTGACTCAATTATGTAGTATTCATTTTTGTAAAAATTTAAAAAGCAAAGAAAAAATTAGCCATGCTTTCTTTTATGTTTAAGTAAAATTTTAACTTCCAGTTTCTTAATTTTAAATTTCAGGGAAAAGAATCTATGAAGTCTCATATTTTTAAAAACATCATAGTCAAATATAATTGTTTTAGAATGTTTCCAGTTCATTTGTTTTATGCCAATTACTATTTTACTTCAGTTTATACAAAAATGATTAGCCTTCATTTTAACAACAAATTGAGAGTTCCCCCAAAACATGATTTCAAGCTCTTAAAAACCTAAAATCTTGTTTATTGCATTTTTGTATCTATTTTAGAAAGTTCAGTGCTTAGTATAGAGTGTTCAATCCATAATTGCTTGTATACAGCAATGTGTCAGGCATAAAGCTGATCTCTTGGTAACCTTGAGCTTTATATCCTTAAAAGGTAAGAGACAAAAAACAAGTATTAGACATGGCTGTATTACATAGACAAGAAAATGAAGTGACACATTAAGCCATCATTTCCATTGAGGACTATATTGACATACTGCATTATTTTAATCTTAATTAAAAATAATTGTACTGCACGTGTGCTTTCTTAGTCTTTAATTAACATAAGCTCTTCAAAACCAAAGTGGCAGAATAATAATGCATTCATAATTTATAGTATAAATGGTGGCCCAAGGGAAAAATGCATTGCTGTAATTCCCTTGTAGGTCTATTCTGATGTTATATTGCTGATGAAGCACCAATCAATCAGAGGATGATTGGGGAGAAAAAAAGCATTAGATATGATTTATATTATTTAAAGTAGTATATTTTTGGTTTTGCTATAATGTGTATCAATTACCAGTTGATAGTGCATTTTTTCTAACACCTCTGTGTGCGTGTTTGCTGTAATTTTCTTTTGTTGTGTGAAATATAGTGGCACATTTCTCAATCAGGTAAATCTGTAGGTAACATTCAAGTGAATTTAAACACTATAGCCTTTAATTATAATTTCAACTAAATAGCCTGCAAGTAGTTAAAGAGAAATGGATACTGGCAGTGGCAAAGCAGACAATCACAGGTTGTTCATAGTGACAACTAATGTTAATTTTCTTCTCTTCTATGAATATCTTTATTCACTCTGTGCTTGGTGATCTGCATTTTTGTAAGGGATCATAGGGGCAGATAATTTTAAATGACAGACGAACCTCTAAATCATTTATATATAACCTTAGAAAGATTTCTAAAACTTGAACAGGCAATGGATTCACATCCATATTTCCTCATTTAGCTAAAAATGCAATGTAAGGCGGCCCAGAGAAATTCAGGGTAAAGGGAGAAATTCCTAAAATTGTCAATTCAGATTCACATCTGTGACTTGCCCTCATGTTGTTCTCAGGGCCAGCGTGTAATCTGAATTGATAAATGAAAATCTACTCCCTGTTTGTTCTTTAATATTTTGCTGATTTATCCTAAGACCAAATACACGATTATAGGCCAAGAATGGTTCTGCAGGTAGCATGAGAATCATGGTGCAGGCATCTGGTCCAGCTGAGGCCGGAGGAAGCTTACAATCATAGCAGAAGAGTAATGACAGCATGCATGTCACATGGCCAGAGTAAGAGAGAGATGCCAGACTATTTTAATCAACCAGATTTTGCAGTAGAAGAGTGAGAAGTCATTCATTACTGCAAGGACTGCACAAGCCATCCAGGAGGGCTCCACCATCATGACAAAGATCTCCCACTAGGTGCTAATCACATTAGGAATCACATTTCAACAGGAGAATTGGAACGAGTATCCAAACCATGTCAGTTATTAATAATAGTTTTCTCTGCTGCAAAAGCCTTAAGAGCAATGTTTAAAATGATTCCTGTGAAAAATTATTCTTTTTTTAAAAAAATCTGATTCTTTTTCATTTCAATTTTTATTCTAGATTCAGGGGTACATGTTCAGGTTTGTTACAAGGGTGTCTTGCATTGTGCTGAGGTTTGGGCTTCTATTGATCCCATCACCCAGATAGTGAACACGGTACCCAAAAGGAAGCTTTTCAGCTCTTGTCTCCTCTCTCTCTTTTTCCTTTTGGAGTCCCCAGTGCCTACTGTTCCCATCTTTATGTCTGTGTGAACCCAAGATTTAATCCCATTTATAAGTGAGAACATGTGTTGATTTTGTTTTTGTGTTAGTTTGCTTAGGATAATGGCGTCTTGCTGTATCCATGTTGCCACAAAGGACATAATTTCGTCCTTTTTTATGGTTGCATAGCATTCCATGGTGTATATGCCTCATTTTCTTTATCCAGTACACCATCGATGGGACCTCAGTTTATTTCATGTCTTTATTACGGCGCATAGTGTTCCAGTGAACATACGAGAGCATGTGTCTTTTTGGTAGAATGATTTATTTTCCTTGGTGTATATACTCAGTAATAGGATTGCTAAGTAGAATGGAGGTTCTCTTTTTAGTTATTTGAAAAATCTCCAAGCTGTTTTCCACTGGGGATGAACTAATTTGCAGTCCCACCAACAGCGTATAGGCCTACCCTTTTCTCTACAACCTTGCCAACATTTGTTATTTTTCTGACATTTTAATAATAACCATTCTTACTGATGTAAGGTAGTATCTCACTGTGGTTTTGTTTCATATGTCTCTGAAGTTTACTGGTGTTGAGCATTTTTTCATATATTGTTGGTCATTTATATGTCTTCTTTTGAGAAGTGTCTGCTTATGGATTTTGCCACTTTTTAAGGGGGTTGCTAGTTTTGTTTCTTGTTGATTTAAGTTTCTTATAGATTCTGGATGTTTGTCCCTTCTACGATGCATATTCATACACATTTTCTCCCATTCTGGAGGTTGTCTGTTTGCTCTGCTGAGAGTTTCTTTTGCTGTGCAGAAACTTTTTAGTTTATTAATAAAGTCGCATTTGTCTGTTTTGATTTTGGTGCATTTGCTTTTGGGATCTTCATCATGAATTATTTGCCACAGCCAACATCTAGAAGATTATTATTTAGGTTTTTCTTTTTTTAGAATGCTTAGAGATTGAGGTCTTACATCAAGTCTTTAATCCATCCTGAGTTAATTGTATATGGTGAGAGGAGGGGTCCAGTCGCATTCTTCCACACATGATTAGCCAGTTGTTCCAGCACCTTTTATTGAATAGTGTGTCCTTTCCCCATTATTTATTTTTTGTACAACTTTGTCAAAGATGAGTTGGTTTTAGGTGTGTGGCTTTATTTCAGGGATCCCTGTGTTCCCTTATCTACGCGCCTATTTTTGTATCAGTGCCATGCTCTTTTGGTTACCTTATAGCATCATTTGTAGTTGGGGAATTTGATGCCAAATTTGTTTTTTTACTTAAGAAAGTCTTGGTTCCTCAGGGTTTTTTTTGTTGTTGTTGTTTCATATGAAATTTAGAATAGTTGTTTTCTAATTCTATGAAAAATGATGTTGGCAATTTGATAGAAAGAATATTCAATTTATAGATTGCCTTGGGCAGCCTAGTCATTTTAATGATATTGATTCTTACAATTCCCTTGAGACAGTTTTTTTCATTTGTTTGTGTCATCTATGTATACTTCTGTTTTTATAGTGTTTTATAACTCTGCTGGTAGAGATCTGTCACCTCCTTGGTTAGATACCTTCATAGGTGTTTTACTTTTATTCACGTATAATGTAAATGGGATTGTGCTCTTGATGTTGTTCTCAGCTTGGACGTTATTGGTGTATAGAATCAGTGATTTTCGTACATTGATTTTGTCTACTGAGACCTTGCTGAAGTCATCTAGACTTCAGATCTAGCATTCTTTTGGCAAGATCTTTAGGGTATTTTAGGGATAGAATCAAATTGTCAGTGATGAGGTATAATTTGATTTCTTTTTTTCCTATTTGTATGCCTTTCATTTCTTTCTCTTGCCTGATTGTTCTGGATAGGACTTCCAGTATTATGTTGAATAGACGCGGTGAGAGTGGATGTCTTTGAGTTGTTTCGTTTCTTAAGGGGAATGCCTCCAGCTTTTGCCTGATGAGTGTGAATCAGCTCTGGAATTGTCATAAAGGGCTCATTATTTTGAGGCATGATCCTTCAATTCTGAGTTTATGGAGGTTTTTTTTTTTTCTTATCATGAAAGGATGCTGGATTTTACTGAATGCTTTTTTGTGTGTGTCTATTGAGATGATCATGTATGTTTTGTTTTTTATTCTGTTTATGTGGTGAATCACATTTATTGATTTGTATATGTTAAACTATCCTTGCATTCCAGGAATAAATCTCATTTGAATTTGGTGAACTGACTTCTTGATATGCTGCCTGATTCAGTGTGCTAGTTTTCATTGAGGATTTTTGCATCTATGTTCATCAGGGATGTTGACTTGTAGTTTTCGTGTGTGTGTGTGTGTGTGTGTGTGTGTGTGTGTGTGTGTGTGTGTATGTGTGTGTGTTTACCAGGTTTTGGTATTAGAATAATGCTGGCCTCATAGAATAAGTTAGAGAGGAGTTCCTCCTCCTTAGTTTTTACTAATAGTTTAGGTAGAATTGGTACCACCTTTTCTTTGTATATTTAGTAAAATTCAGCTATAAATCCATCTGGTCTAGGGCTTACATGGTGAGTTGATTATTTTGGTTTGTTTATTTTTGAGACAGTGTTTTGCTCTTGTTGCCCAGACTGGAGTGCAATGGGCAATGTAGGCTGATCACAACCTCCACCTGCCGGGTTCAAGTGATTATCCTGCCACACCTCCCGAGAAGCTGGGATTACAGGCATGTTCCACTGTTCCCAGCTAATTTTGTATTTTTAGTTGAGATGGGGTTTCTCCATGTTGATCAGACTGATCTCAAACTCCCTACCTCAAGTGATTCGCCTTCCTAACCCTCCACAAATGCTGGGATTGTAGGCCTGAGCCACCATGCCTGGCCTGTGAGTGGATTTTTTATTACTGATTCAATTTTGTTCTCATTATTGGTCTGCTCAGGATTTCTGTTTTCTTCCTGATGCACTCATAAGATGCTGTGGGTTTCCTGGAATTTATAAATTTCTTCTAGATTTTCTAACTTGTGTGCATAGAGATGTCTCCAGATATTTGTATTTCTGTGGGCTCAGCTGTGATATCATTGTTGTTATTTTTGATTGTCCTTACTTGGGATTTTTCTTTCCTCTTTTTTACTATACCTAGTTGTCTATTAATATTGTTTATTCTTATAAAGAACCAACCTCTCATTTCATTGATCCTTTGTATGTTTTTTGTTGTTGTTGTTCTCAATTTAATTTGGTTCTGTACTGATGTTAGTCGTGTTTTCTTCTGCTAGCTTTGGGTTTAGTTTGTTTTTGTTTTTCTTGGATGTTTAGTTGTGGGGTTAGGTTGTTAATATGAAATCATTCTACCTTCTTTTTATGTAGATTTTTACTGCTCTAAACTTTCCTCTTAAAACTGCTTCTGCCATATCCTAGAAGTTGGTTATGTTATATATCTATTTTCATTTATTTAAAAAAAACTTGTTTCTGCTTTAGTTTTGTTGTTTATCCAAAAGTCAATTAGGAGGAAGTGTTTAGTTTCCATGTATTTTTGCCTAGCTGAGGGTGCCTCTTGGCGTTGATTTCTATTTTTATTCCATTGTTATCTGAGAAGGTATTTGATATCATTTTAATTTTTTGAATTTATTGAAACTTGCTTTATGACTATTTGGTCAATCTTTGAATATGTTCCATTTGCTGATAAGAATAATGTACATTCTGTGGTTGCCAGGTGGAGCATTCTGATTATGTCTGTTAGGTCCAATTGTCAAGTGTAAAATGGAAATGCAGAATTTCTTTGTTAGTTTTCTGCCTCAATTATCTGTTGACTGTCATCAGTTGGATGTTGAAGTCTCCCACTACTACTGTGTGGCTATCAAAGTATTTTCTTACATCTAGAAGTAATTGTTTTATGTATCAGGGTGTTTCATTGTTGAGTGCATATGCATTTAGAGCAGAGAAGTCTTCTTTTTGAATTGAACGCTTTATCATTATATAATGCTCTACTTGTCCATTTTTATTATTGTCAGCTTCAAGTCTATTTTATCTGATACAACAATACTGATTCTTATTCTTTTTTGTTTTCCGTTTGAGTGTTAGATCTTTCCCGACTTTTTTACTTTAAGCCTATGGATATCATTGCATGTGAAATGCAGATAGCAAAAAGATGGGAGAGTTCTAAAAAATTACAAAATGTTATATCTACATATTAAAAATGAACTTTCATTTGATGAAAAAGATAAATATAAAAAAGAATTTTAAAGAATTTGTTTAATTTTGGAAGATTTTACAAAAACAAAAGAGATTGTTTAAAAAACTAGAGAAATTTTAAATGTTTTGCAATTCTATGTTTGCAATGATGTATTAAATTTAAAAATCATCTTTAAAAAACCCTAGTGGTACATTTTATCAAAGAATGAGCAGCATTTCCTAAAAAATCTGTTATATTTTGCATTAAATACTTTATTTTTCTTAAAGAGTAACCAGGAGAAAGTTATGGATTTATGGAACAGATGTAGAGTAGCCAATATAATTGGTCTTTAAATGTCATCTTTTCTAAAGCTATCTATCTATCTATCTATCTTTCTTCTATCTATCCATTTATCTATATATTATCTATCTACATGTATTTCTATGTATATGTATTTATATATATATTCATGTATATACATACACACACACATATATATATGTATAATCCATTCTCATTATCTGCAGCTTCTATATTTGTGCATTTGCCTACTCACTAAAACTTATTTGTAACCTTAAAATTAGCACCTGGGCACTTTCATAGTTATTCATGGACATTCACATAGTGTCAAAAAAGTTTGTGCCCGGCAGCTCATGTTCCCAGCCAAGGTTAAACAAGGTGACATTCTGCCATTTGTTTCAGCCCTCATACTCCAAAACATGTCCTTTTCATGGTCTGTTTATTGCCAAGATTTTTTGTATTTTCTGGGATTTTGTTTCATAGATTAGTTCACTGCTAAAAATGTGCCCCAAGCATTGTGCTGAAGTGCTGTCTAGCATTCCTACTTGAAAGAAAGTTGTGATGTCCCTTTAACAACAACAACAACAGTTAGATAAGCTACCTTCAGGCATGAGCTATAGTTGGTCATAAGTTCAATGTTAATGAATCAATAATGTGGGTTAAGGGGAAATTCATGATATGTATGTGGGGCCACTCTGGAAAATACTGAAGTAATATCTATAGTGAATGATAAAACTATGGTAAAGAGAAAACTGCTAAATTTGTGAACTTGAGATTGCATCCGATTTTAAAAACTTGGTGGATAACAAAGCTGTGAGGTTGAAAGCCATTGTCTGATCACGTTACTCAGTCATAAAAATGTAAAACCCATTACATCTAGTGATTTATTATAAATTAATACTGCATATAATTAATGTAAGAAATATATATTAAATAAAGAGGATTTAAACAGAAACATGCAGAAAACAATGTTATGTATTGATATGTTGATGTAAATACCATAGGTTCACAGGAATTTAACCCTGCATTTTCCCAATGAACAATGGCCTAGTATTTACTAATTCAGTGTTCATGGTGAGTTTGTAATACAAAACTACTCTGAATAAAGAGAATTAACTGTGTATAATACATGATTTTACTCAGAGAATCAATTTCATGACTTACTGAAAGTCCGATTGTCATAAAAATGTTAATAATTGATATTTGCATAATATTAAAATCCTAAAGTGTTTTTCATGTAGATTATATTCAGGTAGCTAAGTTTTTACTGATTTCAAAAGGTTGTTTTAATAGCAATAGCTTTGATACATGTATATGGAGCAGAAATTCTATTAATAATTCCAAAGTACCACAATAGTGGATTTTGACTATGATCAGGACTCCTAACAACAACGACATTGACAAAAACAAAGCATACCGTTGGTTCTCCAGAAACAGTATGATTGACAGAGGGTCAAAAACAATTACAATTAGTGAGGAAAAATTCTCACAGGAAATCTGAACTTTTCGTTGGTAAATTTTACATTCCGACAATGTTTTGTTTTTCAGCCACCATGACTTCGGTTTGTAATAAAGTGGTCAAGTATTTCAAGATCTCCTACTATTTAAGTTGCTCTAAAGTTCCCTTGATAGATCTACTGTTTTGACACTCAAACTGTCTCAATTATAATCTCTGACATTCTCATTAGCAATTATAAGCAGCTCTTGTGTGTGTGTAAGATAAATGACATTAATTTTAGCTTAAATATAGTTATGATTATAATCAATTTTATATTACATAAATTGATATTAATGTATTACTAAATAATCTATCAATTAGTAATTTAATTATAAAATTGTATATATTTTAAGTATTTAGCTTAAATACTTCTTATAAAGATGAATATGTTCCTTTTATACGGGTTCATGTAGCTTCTTAAGATACCTTTGGGAAAAAAGAAAAAGGCGGTTCTATTTTCTTGCCCAATGTTATGGTAGCAGGGACATCATTGATGGAGCATCTCTTGAGGCTGTCTTAAGATTTAATTATTTTACAGATTTTCCTAGCAGGGTACAAAATTATGCTGCTTTTCCTGATGCCTATGAATGCCTTCCCCAGGTTTCCAAAATAGATGTCACATGAGTTAAATCTTATGTGGAAAACTGATAAAATTTTTCAGAAAACCAAATAGACTTCAAGTTTTCAAAATATTGATAGAATGAGTAGAGAGATGCTTTGTTCTACAATTAAGCTTTACTGATATGTTTTAGAAATGTTATGATAGAAAGACTTGGCCTATTAATTCAACTTTTAATTTATTACCCAGTAATTACTCTTGTGAATAGAGCCCCAATATAATAATATTAGCGACAGCACTTATTTACGTATTGCCAAAAGAAAAGGTTTTACCTTTATGTGCTTGTCAGTTCAGTTTGTCATAATGCTCTATGAAATGTTTGGTGACCAAAATTGTGTTATTTATATAGTGCTTTTTTAAACTTTTTGTTTTTATAGGCAGCAAAATAGCAAAAATTTTTTCTTCAGGAATCATAGTTCCTTTTCTAAAAAAAAAAAAAATTGTCCAAACACTCTAATCAGTTTAAAGATGCATGTTTGCAATGGTTTCCATCTCTGAAATTGATCTCAATTTTAGATGTTTGATTATAAATTATATATTATACTTTAATTGGTAAAGTTTCATATAGTAATACATAAACTAATGGTGTGTCTTATAATTGATGGCTTATTTGTTTTGATGAAATAAACGTCATTTCTCACATTTTTTTCATAGGGGAAATAATGCTACTTTTTACTTTAACACTTCCTATTGTTGAGATTGTGTTTGCCATGCAGTCACTGAAATTTCTCAAGGTCTTGATTTTTCAAAAAGAGTTTTGCAATTAAGCTCTTAGACTGTCAAAGCCAACAATGGGCATTCCTCTCCTTTAATTTCTTTGGGTGTATGTGAAAACATATGCAAATATACTATTAAATATCCACAGAAATTATTAAAAGCATTATGGCTTATCAAAATGTGTATATTAACTAATATTACCAGTTGTTTTTAGATTACCAATCAAAAATCTGAAGTACCCATATAGTTACTTCAATTCAGTTTTACTTATTTTCAAGTCTTTATATCAAGCCTTAAAGGATTTTGTCAAGAAAAATAAAATAATTTATTAAAATGTGCTGTTTAGAATAGTATAACACCTATTTTACTTAGAAGATCAGTATCAAATGTCAGTGACTCCAGAAGTTTTAAGTACCTTCCTTCTCTTTCTTAAAATATGTGAGAAAAGTTTGTAGAATGACAGTTAAGCCTTAGATTTTGTGTAAATGCCTACCTGATGCAGAGTAAACGATTTTCACCTATGCGTCCATCCTTTGTTAAGTTAGGAAAACTAATATTTTTCACAGGAATTTACCAAGCTTTCCTTGAGATGAAATAGCATTGTAAACATAGCAGGTACTCAATGAATGTTGTGGACTGAGAGAATAAAGAATCATAAGAGACCTAGAGTTCTATACATTTCTAAATATATTATTGACAATTAGCTTGAAAATATATGGCAGCAAACACTTAAATTCAAATTATTAGAAGAGAATAATATATTATATCATTATTATACTTCATATGTACTTACAATTATATTCTTTATATTTAGCAGTGGTTGCAACATACCCATGCATATATATACACATATATATTTGAATATGCACACATATGTATATTTTCACTTAATACTTTGGCAGTGCTTTGCTACCAGTGAGAACATGTTCTTGGGTTTGATAATCAGTTAATGATATAAAATGCACATTGTAAATAATAAGGTACATTTTTTGAAAAGCTAGTTAAAACATTTATGATATCTAATTTATTCTCCGTAAGCCAAATACAATCTATTTCTAAGATAATACACAAGGATATCACACAATTGGCTAGAGAAAAGACTGAAGTATTTCTTCTTTTTAAGAAAGCACAAATTTAAACACTGAAAAAGGCAGGAAGTGTTATAAAAGAAAGAAAGAAAGAGTAGTGACTGAGACTTTAGGATTCAGTAAAGTACCCAGCATAATGAAACTTTACTGAAAGTGGTTTAAAGTAAAGGACATACAGAATAAGTAATTGAGTAGATGAATTGAATGACAAGAAATATTATTGAGATATAAGATGTCACACCCAGTAGAGTTTATTTGTTTGTTCTCCAGAAACCTTAATCCGCCTAGCTTCCTTCTGACCACTATTTCTTGCCACCTTAGTGAATGAAGTTCAGACTGTTGTGGATTTCAGGTCTTGCAAAGGAAAACAAAATTGCTCAATTATACTCTTGAGAAAGGCTTCATTTGTCATTGTGAATTACTTTGGTCATTGGCTACTCTTGAGGAGGGAAAAGGAAAGGGAATGAGGGATCATGCTCTGTGAGCAGGTCAGATTAAACTAGTCAGAAGGCTTCATAGTGTCATACATATTGTACAAAAAAAAAAAAAAAAAAAAANAAAAAAAAAAAAAAAAGAAAATGGAAATGAAGCAAAAAGAAGCTCCGATAGCCGATAATTTAATTATCTGCCACTATCAGTTTGGAAGAGCTTTTAAATATGTCCAAAATACCAAATTTTCAGCAGGAGTGACAGCAGACTTTTAAGTAAGAATAAAAATGCAGCAGTCTTTCTAGAATAAAACTCTGACAGACTATGATGAATTACCTTATTATAGTTGCTCGCATGACAAATGTACTTGATCACTGTTCTTCCTGAGAATAGTTGAGCTTATCCAGAGGCAAAAGTTGGAAGGAAATGAGAGCTAACTAGTAATCCTAAGTGTAATACATCAGCACTTCTATAAAAGTATTCAAGAAAACCCTATCAATTACTGTTTATGTCAACAGAAAGTACTTCTCTTATTCCCTCATGATATAACATTTTTTGAGGATTTATTTAAGTGATTTTAAAAAAGGGATATAGATCACAGAATTTTTTTTTATTTTTTCTCTTACAAGTTCTTTAAGTTATCCAGCATTAAAAAAAGATCCTCAGGTATGTTTCCAGCCTACATTTTAGTTGAAATAGTAGCCACACATACTTACATATACTCCTAACACAAAGTTCTACTTATTTAAATATTTTATGTTAAAAACGGTAATTCATAAAAACAGTGGAATTAAGAAAATTGAGTAGATGTTAAAAATGTTTAAACCAATGAGCATAAAATTTCTCAACAAGTTTATTTAAAGAAATAATTATTTCAATTTCTGGATTTTTATCACTTCATTTCTGGATTTGCATAAGCATGCTTCTGTTGGAAAATATGCTCAGGAAGTCAAATGCTTTGACAAAACAGTTATATTGATTTTTATTTCACTATTTAAGGATGAATTAAAAATAAGTCTCCTGGGTTTCATAATTTTAAATAATACATATAAAAGCTAACATTTATGGTCATTATTTAGAAATTTAATGGAAGGTTAAGTTGTATTGCTATGTATTTTTTTTTCTTTATTTGAATGTAACACAACCTAGATCATGTTGGATCAATTTTTTATTATTTCTTTGAAGAACTGTATTTCCTGAGTGGATTGAGTACAGCACAGACAACACATTAACAGTCAAACAAATGCCAATATCATTTTGTATATCTCTTTATACACCAATTTGGTTAACTGGAGTTACTGAGGTCAGATGATCAAAACTAGTGTGATATGTTCAGATAGCACATGATGTAGGGAAATCTAGCTATGAAACAGTCACTTTCAAATGGTCAATACACAAACTCAGTGAAACTTAGTTTTTGAACTATTGTGTACCTAAGCAACACAATTAATGACAGTGCTGAGTGATGTTTACAAACTTATAGTCTTTTCTGCATTTCATTAATTTTCTTAGAGTATATTATGTTCAGGCAGAATGTATTACGTGTGAATAAGAAGTGCCCAGTAATTTTCAAAGTGCGGATTGTGATCCATCAGTGAGTTATGTTAACAGTTCAGATGTTTATGACAAGAATCAAAAATAGAGAATAGAAAACATCACAAGTATAAGAAAGATTATTGTTTAATATAACTTGTGTTTTAGTTCAATATACACGCATATATTCATATATACAAATGTGTTCACAGGATCACATCATACAATGTATTTTTTTCCTCTGGGATATAGCCAAAGACTGAAAATCAAGGAGAGGAATCAGTGATAAACACAGTAACAACATATAAGCTGAGTCCACATTTTAGACCTTAGGATAAATTCTCCTCTCTGCTGTTCATCAGAACTACCTGTGGAGGTTTTGAAAAATACAGAAGAATGTCTCTAATTATAACAATTAAATCCCAAACACTTGGTGTGGTAGTATATTGAT